>NC_139990.1:60369137-60437424 GCF_964263955.1 Coregonus lavaretus | reverse complement strand
CCGTTGATGTGGATGGGGGCATGCTCGCCCCTCCGTTTCCTCTAGTCCACGATCAGCTCCCTTGTCTTGCTGACATTGAGGGAGGGGTTGTTGTCTCTGACCTCCTCCCAGTTGGCTGTCTCAACGTCATCGGTGATCAGGCCTACCACCTTAGTGTCGTCAGCAAACTTGATGATGGTGTTGGAGTCGTGAGTGGCCACACAGTCATGTGTGAACAGGGAGTACGGGAGGGGACTAAGCGCACACCCCTGAGGGGCCCTGTGTTGAGGATCAGCGTGGCGGATGTGTTGTTACCTACAGGGGGGGCGGCCCGTCAGAAAGTCCAGGATCCAAAGCATTTCATGGTTACAGATGCGAGTGCTACGGGACGATAGTCATTAAGGCAGCTTACTTTTGAGTTCTTAGGAACAGGGACAATGGTGGTCTGCTTGAAACATGTTGGGATTACATGTCCGTGAAGACACTTGCCAGGTTTAGTATTGGGTTCAGATCAGTGGCGGCTCCTGAAAAAATTCTCAGGGGGGGCAATTTTTCTGATGATTTAGGTGACCTACACACCTTTTAAAAAAGATATGTCCAGCAACAACATGAAGACAGGGGCAGCATATAAGTCAATACCAGAAGCATTTATTGACTGATCTCAAAAGTGTTGGCTTACCAGGGGGTGGTGGAGCCCTCAGTTTCATCTTTGCCTCGCAAAGCTAACTCAAACACTCCGCAAAACTTCACACACTGGATTAGCCGGCTGAGGATGTGGCGGTTCTTGCTAATGTCGTAGTAAATATATTTGTTATAGTGAATATGGAATATGATATGTTGAGTAAAATGTTGTGCTAAGATCTATTTAGGTCAGGAGCTGGTTATAAGTTCTGTTCCTATCCAATAACAATGGACAAAAGGGTCCTATCTTGTCAGCCTTGTCAGCAGGTGGCCAAGGACAACACCCACGCCATAGGCCTCTCAGTTCTTCCAACTCACGAGTTCTTGCTCTGAGGACACACACACACACACACACACAAACACACACACACACACATCATCACTGTTAAACACACACACACACACACACACACACACACACACACATCATCACTGTTAAACACACACACACACACACACACACAAAAATCCCCTCTCTTAGGCTGAACATTTGAAGACAGAGAACCCGACTCAGAGCCAATGCAACAGTGACAGTAGCCTGGAGGGGACCTCGCCCAACTCATCAGGACCAATCAGAAGATCAGAACTACTAGATTCAACCTACTTCATTTATTGCATAAAATGTCTGCACACAATGTTTCGGGGCTCTCTTCAGATAATAATAATAATAATAATAATATGCCATTTAGCAGACGCTTTTATCCAAAGCGACTTACAGTCATGCGTGCATACATTTTTGTGTATGGGTGGTCCCGGGGATCGAACCCACTACCTTGGCGTTACAAGCGCCATGCTCTACCAGCTGAGCTACAGAAAGTGGATACTCATGGATGCGCATCGCAATTGTAAAATGTCAACACAATTGGAGACACCACGTCATTTTTGGAGACATGTTATTGACAGTAAACTATTGTAGATGCGACTGCTAACTAAATAAAACATTTTAGCTGGCTAGCTAATCATCTTAGCTAAATGTGGGGCAAACAATTCAGTTATTTACCGTTAATTTGAGGGATTGGGGTGAAAGAAATCGAGTTACATAGTGATACTTTACGATATACTGTATTGACAATATCGCAATATTTTAGCGCTAGTTGGCTGTACCTGCACCAAAACACCATTATTGTTCCTTCATAGCTTGTTCTCAATCTTTTCACATTGGGAGCCAATTTGTTTTCAGCACTTTTATTTCCATGACTGATCAAAACTCGTTCTCATGGCTTTCTGATCCCTCTGCAACAGACATATGGTGCGCAATAAAATCACAGTATCGAATCGCAATACGTATAGAATCATGAGACTCGCAATGCTGATGCATATATCTTATCGTGAGGTTCCTGGCAATTCCCAGCCCAAGTTCATTTGCCACAACAAATCTCTTCGCTAGCAAACGCGATGTCTTCTCCAAAACGGCAATGTGTCTCCAGCAATGTTTACTTTTTTGACGTTCTATGGCATCTCCACTTTCCAAGCATATATGACCACATGTAATATTTTGGTAAGTGATGCAAATAGTGAACTATGTAGGGCCAGGATGTAAAATATATGTAGCTGCAGCAATTTCTCTTATCTGATATGGTAAGTAATGGGGCTTAATTTATAGCTCCCTAAGAGTTTGACGAACGGGTCCGTGCACGCGATTCCAGATATCTTTACCTCTGAATAAACTGCCTTTATTATACCATATCCACCCTGTCCAAAGTCTCTACTTGGTCTCAGTTCTCCAGTAAACTTGTGATTATCAACACTAACCTCATCGTTGTGGCGGCGGACAGCTAGCCTGTATCCCTCATCAAGTTGAGTGGCAATGTTATTTTTCCGTTCGTACCAATTTTTGGAAAATCCTCGGGTGTAGGACTTTCCGCCTTTAGTAGAAACCTGTTGAATTATTAAATTTGGTCTGGGAGGTCCTAATTGTTTCGTTGCCAATTTATCTTCATTTGTTCGCCGACAAAAAGGAACTTCTTTCAAAGACACAATCCGCTCTTTTCTCAGTTACGTTCATGGTTACGTTACGTTACGTATGACGAAAGCGCGTAAGTGCAAGCCCTCAGACACCCATAGAGATTGTATTGAAGGCTCTGAAATTTGAAAAAAATAGATTTTACATTAGAGGCTATGAGAGACTTCTGGGCGATTTTCAACCTGACTGAAATCGCCCCAAAAGGGGGGGGAGCCATTTGAAGCACGACTTTAGCCTGATTCGACATTTAGTGGCAGTGTGGCACTGTGGCAGATCAGACGTATAGATTACAACACTGATAACTACTGTTGCCGTGATATAATTGATTAGGAAAAAAATCCCTTCCTTTTCCCGTTTGGCAGTGCGTCGCCCATATCGCCCTATTGAACAGGCCGCCCCTGGTTCAGATTAGGGTTTAGGTTTTGGAGAAGAAGCTGGGGATTCTTAGGAAGAATAAAGATGTGAGATAAAAACAGAAAGTCCCATAAGTATACTCCATAAATATTCCATCAATGGCTTCACAGACAGTTACACACGGGACATTCATTATGAAATTGTTAGAAAATGGCTTTATGAGGAATAAAAAACAGATTGGATGAAAGACTAACCCAGTTCACCAGCTGTTTGTCTTTGATCAAACTGCTGCTTTGGGGATAGTGTGTGTGTGTGTGTGTGGCTGTGTGTGTGTGTGTGCATGCACACACATGTGTGTGTGTATGCGTGAGTGCATGCGTGTGTGTGTGTGCGTGTGTGTGCATGTGTTAGCTCTTTCCCTGACATTTGTGAGTGTGAGAGTAACCCTGTTCTCTATGCAGTATCTAGGACAGGACAGATTGGCTGAGCTTTATCATCTCTGTCTTTAAGGAAATGTGAATTTGAAGTTTGATGGATGTTTGAAGTCCTGAATCTTATCAGCCCAACCCAAGTTGCTGGTATCAAAGCAGGGAGGAATCACATGAAACTGCTGATTTGAGAGATTTCCTCGTTTCTGCCTGCATTCTGCAGCACTCCCTCTCCTTTACTTACACTTCTACAAAGTAAACTGCAGCCTTTTTCTAGAAGTCTCTATTCTATAGAACCCTCACTACAAAGGGACGGAGCTGCCTCTGCATTAAGAGCCAGGCTGTGGTAACCTGCTTGTCTGTTTTCAGATTAGTGTTCTTTAAATCATTAAGTTGCCTAGAGTTTGACATGATGAGGCTGTTGGTAGACTGATGAGCGATGGCCTTGGCGCAGTGGTAAACCAGGGGTCAATTTTGACTGACCATGTGCCAGTCACCCACAACATTGGCATGTGCTATTTCAATAATACCTCAAAATGCTATTTCCCTGGCTTGTCTGTCTTGTCTCCAACTAAAGTGGTTGTGTGCATTCAGGCAGTGGTGAGCTATGTGAAACATACTTTCTGTGGAATTCCTGTTTTATTGGAAATTATAGGACATTGTTATGGTAATTATATCCTATCTTTACTATAGTAATACAGCAACAACATGAATCCTAACAAACATAAAATAATATTCATGATAAAACTTACTGGCAACACTGACAAGACAGGCAAAATGATATCCTGTTATGTTCCTACTGATATGCTCATTGAGAAAAGGAAAATTATGTAATACTGTATTGTGTATTATATTAATGAATTCTGTTTATTATTCTCATCTATTCTATTGTGTTTTAATTTAACATGTTTCAGTATGTCTGTTTGCCCCTAATCAGTAGTTAATACAACATTTACCATATTACAGTAATAAATGGATGAAGATGAACGTCACATCTAATATTCCTTCAACCACTATTACAAATGTGCTTTATGTTACGTACATGTCGTTGAGCCCACGGTTTGGATCTCCCCTTGGGCAAGCTCTGTGTGTGTGTGTGTGTGTGTGCGTGTGTGTGTGCGCGAGCACACGCATGTATATCAGGGAAAGGTTAAGGGATCTACTCTGATAGGATCAGAAGTTCTTCATGTCTTTGTAGTTTGTGTGTGTGTATGTGTGTGTGTGTCTGAGTGTGCGTGTGTGTGTGTGTGTTGTGCATGTCTTTGTAGCATAGCAATGTACGCCGTGGGCATGCAAACCTGAACAGGCAGGTGTCGGCAGGAAACGCTGAGCTGAGAATCACACATCAAATGAAGTCCTGGGAACTGGATAGTGGATGAGAGAGCAGATGTTGGGCTATAATGTTGAAATATGCATTTGTTTATGCCATAAAGACATAATATAAGAATGTTTTATATTGTTTGTTGCAGGATCTATCTCAAATATTTTACTGTAAGCAGATCCCAAAATATACTGCATAGCAGCCATAGCCATAACATATCAGAATTCTCCCAGAACCAGAGAGAGAGAGAGAGAGAGAGAGAGAGAGAGAGAGAGAGAGAGAGAGAGAGAGAGAGAGAGAGAGAGAGAGAGAGAGAGAGAGAGAGAGAGAGAGAGAGAGAGAGAGAGAGAGAGAGAGAGAGAGAGAGAGAGAGAGTGCAAGAGAGAGGATTTGTACACTGCATTATTGTCTCAGTGTGTGTAGATTAATTGCTGTCTGACCGCTGTGAGACTAGTGGTCTTTGACCCGCCCTGTGACATGTTGTTACTAGGGTTACTCCAGAGCTGCTCTGATTGGTTCTCACAGGAGAAAACGCTTAATTAGTCTGAATCTCCTTCCTGTTAACCTTGGGATCCAGCAGAAACCACACACACAGACAAACACAGCAACCAGGTGGAGCTGACAAACAGTAACCATCATGGAGTGAAAAGCTTTGTTATTGTAAATCATTCATATTCATCGCCTGCTGAGAGACAGACAGAGACAGGGAAGTCTCACAGCATGCAGTAGTATAGGGTTCTCAGTGCTATTTTAATCTCTGACTAATTCCAGGCCTGGACAGCTCTGGTCCGGGAGAGCTTTAGGGTGTGTAAGGGTTAGTTTGAGCACAGCACTAACACACTGAGACTCTCCACTGTACCATATAAATGGTTGTGAGCAGATGTGAACAGGCAGGCTTCAACAGGCTCAGAGAAACACTGGGCTCAGAATCACACCTCAGAAGAGGTAGTCATTGTTGTGTGTGTGTGTGTGTATGTGCACGTGTGCGTGTGCGTGTGTGTCTGTGTGTGACAGTAATCCCTCTAGCTGTGTCCAGGTCATGTAGCCAGCCAGGTAACCGTGGAGATTCGATTAAGTAGCCAATGGAACGTGTTTGTGTGAATGGAGGCGTGTTATTGGTCAGTGACTGGGTTGACATTTCAGTGTCACACCTCTGCACTCTAAAAAAATAAAAGTGCCAGACAGAATATATATATTTTTGCAGTATAACTTATAATAACAGATTACCAACCCTTATTACTTATGATAGGGATATAACGCGTCATGATAGTGGTAAAATGACATTCTGACAGCCCGATGACAGTAAAGGACTGGATGTGTCTTGATCAATATGAACATTATCCTAAGGAGATGAATGAGTGCAGTGCATTGTTTTGTTGAGTTATACAGTATATGTCGTATATTGTAATTGCAAGACCTGGCGTTTGTTACCGACCGGGAGATGGGCCTGACTGCTAGTGACAACACAAACTGTGTGTGTGTGTGTGTGTGTGTGGACGTGTTTAACTATACTTTGGGGACCAGAAGTCCCCACAAGAATAGTAAACAAACAAAAATTGGGACATTTTGTTAGTCCCGACAAGGTAAAATGCTATTTCTAGGGGGTTTAGGGTTAAGGTTAGAATTAGTGTTAGGGTTAGAATTAGGTTTATGGTTAGGAGCTAAGGTTAGGGTTAGGGTAAGGGTTAGGTTAGGGTTAGGGTAAATAGGATTTTAAATGGGACTGAATTGTGTGTCCCTACAAGGTTAGTTATATAAGACTCCCGAGTGGCGCAGTGGTCTAAGGCACTGCATCGCAGTGCTAGCTGTGCCACTAGAGATCCTGGTTCGAGTCCAGGCACTGTCGCAGCCGGCCGCGACCGGGAGACCCATGGGCGGTGCACAATTGGTCCAGCGTCGTCCAAGGTAGGGGAGGGTTTGGCCGGCAGGGATGTGGGTTCGTTTCCCACGAGGGGCCAGTATGAAAAAATAAAAATAAATGTATACATTCACTAACTGTAAGTCGCTCTGGATAAGTGACGTAAATGTAAATGTGTGTGAGTGCGTGCGTCACCCTACCTAATGCCAGGGAGGAATATGTGAAGCTGTCAGAACATCAAGTTCCTGAAATAGACTGAAACACCTTCCCATGAGCGAGAGGAGAATGAGAGGGGGAAGAAGACAGAGAGATAAAGCGAGGATGGAGAACGAGAGGGGGGAAGATAGGATAGATGGAGGTTGAAAGGGATAGAGATGGAGAGGGGAGTATAGAGCAAGATTTCACTTTGTGAGACAAAAAGCCAAGATTCCGTGACAATGATGAGTTATAGATAGCGGTTCACACACAGTAAACTCACACCAATGATAAATCCCTTTACAGTGAGGGAAAAAAGTATTTGATCCCCTGCTGATTTTGTATGTTTATCCACTGACAAAGACATGATCAGTCTATAATTTTAATGGTAGGTGTATTTGAACAGTGAGAGACAGAATAACAACAACAAAAAATCCAGAAAAACACATGTCAAAAATGTTATAAATTGATTTGCATTTTAATGAGGGAAATGAGTATTTGACCCCTCTGCAAAACATGACTTAGTACTTGGTGCCAAAACCCTTGTTGGCAATCACAGAGGTCAGATGTTTCTTGTAGTTGGCCACCAGGTTTGCACACATCTCAGTTGCACCCCTTCTCAAAAAACCAACACTCGATCCCACTGATGTCAACAACTACAGACCAGTATCCCTTCTTTCTTTTCTTTCCAAAACTATTGAGCGTGCCGTCTTTAGCCAACTCTCTTGCTATCTCTCTCAGAATGACCTTCTTGATCCAAACCAGTCAGGTTTCAGGACTGGTCATTCAACTGAGACTGCTCTTCTCTGTGTCACGGAGGCTCTCCGCACTGCTAAAGCTAACTCTCTCTCCTCTGCTCTTGTCCTTCTAGACCTGTCTGCTGCCTTTGATACTGTGAACCATCAGATCCTCCTCTCCACCCTCTCCGAGCTGGGCATCTCCAGCGCGGCTCACTCCTGGATTGCGTCCTACCTGACCGGTCGCTCCTACCAAGTGGCGTGGCGAGAAGCTGTCTCCGCACCACGTGCTCTCACCACTGGTGTCCCCCAGGGCTCAGTTCTAGGCCCTCTCCTATTCTCCCTATACACCAAGTCACTTGGCTCTGTCATATCCTCACATGGCCTCTCCTATCATTGCTACGCTGACGATACACAACTAATCTTCTCCTTTCCCCCTTCTGATAACCAGGTGGCGAATCGCATCTCTGCATGTCTGGCAGACATATCAGTATGGATGACGGATCACCACCTCAAGCTGAACCCTGGCAAGACGGAGCTGCTCTTCCTCCCGGGGAAGGACTGCCCGTTCCATGATCTCGCCATCACGGTTGACAACTCCGTTGTGTCCTCCTCCCAGAGTGCGAAGAGCCTTGGCGTGACCCTGGACAACACCCTGTCGTTCTCCGCTAACATCAAGGCGGTGACCCGATCCTGCAGGTTCATGCTCTACAACATTCGGAGAGTACGACCCTGCCTTACACAGGAAGCGGCACAGGTCCTAATCCAGGCACTTGTCATCTCCCGTCTGGATTACTGCAACTCGCTGTTGGCTGGCCTCCCTGCCTGTGCCATTAAACCCCTACAACTCATCCAGAATGCCGCAGCCCGTCTGGTGTTCAACCTTCCCAAGTTCTCTCACGTCACCCCCCTCCTCTCTCACGTCACCCCCCTCCATGGTGCTTGCCTATGGAGCAGTGAGGGGAACGGCACCTCCGTACCTTCGGGCTCTGATCAGTCCCTACACCCAAACGAGGGCATTGCGTTCATCCACCTCTGGCCTGCTGGCTCCCCTTCCTCTGCGGAAGCATAGTTCCCGCTCAGCCCAGTCAAAACTGTTCGCTGCTCTGGCACCCCAATGGTGGAACAAGCTCCCTCACGACGCCAGGACAGCGGAGTCACTCACCACCTTCCGGAGACATTTGAAACCCCACCTCTTTAAGGAATACCTGGGATAGGATAAAGTAATCCTTCTACCCCCCCCCCCCAAAAAAAATAAAAAAAATAAAAATAAAAAAAAAAAAGTGTAAAGTGGTTTTCCCACTGGCTATAGGGTGAATGCACCAATTTGTTAGTCGCTCTGGATAAGAGCGTCTGCTAAATGACGTAAATGTGCCCTTGAGCAAGGCACTTAACCCTAATTGCTCCTGTAAGTCGCTCTGGATAAGAGCGTCTGCTAAATGACTAAAATGTAAATGTAAATGTAAATCTCAGGAGGGATTTTGTCCCACTCCTCTTTGCAGATCTTCTCCAAGTCATTAAGGTTTCGAGGCTGATGTTTGGCAACTCAAACCTTCAGCTCCCTCCACAGATTTTCTATGGGATTAAGGTCTGGAGACTGGCTAGGCCACTTCAGGACCTTAATGTGCCTCTTCTTGAGCCACTTTTTTGTTGCCTTGGCCGTGTGTTTTGGGTCATTGTCATGCTGGAATACCCATCCACGACCCATTTTCAATGCCCTGGCTGAGGGAAGGAGGTTCTCACCCAAGATTTGACGGTACATGGCCCCGTCCATCGTCCCTTTGATGCGGTGAAGTTGTCCTGTCACCTTAGCAGAAAAACACCCCCAAATCATAATGTTTCCACCTCCATGTTTGACGGTGGGGATGGGGTTCTTGGGGTCATAGGCAGCATTTCTCCTCCTCCAAACACGGCGAGTTGAGTTGATGCCAAAGAGTTCGATTTTGGTCTCATCTGACCACAACACTTTCACCCAGTTCTCCTCTGAATCATTCTGATGTTCATTGGCAAACTTCAGACGGCCCTGTATATGTGCTTTCTTGAGCAGGGGGACCTTGTGGGCGCTGCAGGATTTCAGTCCTTCACGGTGTAGTGTGTTACCAATTGTTTTCTTGGTGACTATGGTCCCAGCTGCCTTGAGATCATTGACAAGATCCTCCCGTGTAGTTCTGGGCTGATTCCTCACCGTTCTCATGATCATTGCAACTCCACGAGGTGAGATCTTGCATGGAGCCCCAGGCCGAGGGAGATTGACAGTTATTTTGTGTTTCTTCCATTTGCGAATAATCGCACCAACTGTTGTCACCTTCTCACCAAGCTGCTTGTCGATGGTCTTGTAGCCCATTCCAGCCTTGTGTAGGTCTACAATCTTGTCCCTGACATCCTTGGAGAGCTCTTTGGTCTTGGCCATGGTGGAGAGTTTGGAATCTGATTGATTTATTGCTTCTGTAGACAGGTGTCTTTTATACAGGTAACAAGCTGAGATTAGGAGCACTCCCTTTAAGAGTGTGCTCCTAATCTCAGCTCGTTACCTGTATAAAAGACACCTGGGAGCCAGAAATCTTTCCGATTGAGAGGGGTCAAATACGTATTTCCCTCATTAAAATGCGAATCAATTTATAACATTTTTGACATGCGTTTTTCTGGATTTTTTTGTTGTTATTCTGTCTCTCACTGTTCACATAAACCTACCATTAAAATTATAGACTGATCATTTCTTTGTCAGTGGGCAAACGTACAAAATCAGCAGGGGATCAAATACTTTTTTCCCTCACTGTATGTATACGGTTCTCATATGTTCTACTATATTATATTCAGCCTGTCAAAAGCCACTCATATAACAGGGGGTATGTGTAATAATTAACCTAGGACATAGGAGAAAAGATCAACAACAAACATTGTTGTTGATCTATATCGGCATGGGAGACCAATGGGGAATTGACACATTCGCTAATTTATTTATTATGGAGAGATTCACTCCTTCACCCTGTCTTTTACTTGAAACTTTTATGATTCCAGTCACTTAATTACAGATGGGAATTGAGCAATTTCATCTTTCAATCACTTGAGGGAGAAGGAGAGGTGGAGAGAGAGACCAAGAGGGAGAGAGAGAAGGAGAAAGAGAGAGTGAAAAGAGTGCAGGGTTACAATCACTCTTTCAATCAACTCCAATCTGTTCCTATAAGAAAGAGTGCCGTTCCGGCCATTATTATGAGCCGTCCTCTCCTCAGCAGCCTCCTGTGATGAGTAATAAGTACGTTGTTTTGGATGATGAATAGATTTGAATGTTTAATTCTAAAATGGATATGATTGTTTTTATCCATTATCAGTCTTCTCACTAAAAGAACAATGGTAATCAAGTGGATGGAGTGAGGCCAAGGTCTGGTCCTAAAGTTCTGTCCTGACTTGAAACCAGTCCATCCTGCAGTATAAGTGAGTGTGTCAGAGTCTGCGGCTGACGAATGGAGATCGTTAAGGTACGACCCTGCCTTGCCCTCACACTATTAATGACACTGCAACGCATTCACTAAAAGTTATGCACTGTGTGTGTATGTGTGTGTGTGTGTGTGTTAGCTCGCCTGCAAGCGCACACAGCACGACTATCCCCTCTTGCCAAATTCCAGAGATTAAATGTAGCTTAAATGCACTTCGACAGCAATTCATTGCCCATATCTCACCCTCCCCTCCCTCTCGCCCAAGCCTCCCTACCCTCTCTTCCCTCCCCACTCCTCTTTCATCCCCCCATCCTTTACCCTCACCCTCCTCTCCTCTACTCCCCTAATCAGCATATAGACAGAGATGAGAGTAATGTACTAGAGAGCTCCAGATCAGGAGTACACAACACCCTGGAACCAACCACTTAAAATCAAAGTGTGTGTGTGTGTGTGTGTGTGTGTGTGTGTGTGTGTGTGTGTGTGTGTGTGTGTGTGTGTGTGTGTGTGTGTGTGTGTGTGTGTGTGTGTGTGTGTTCGTGTGCCTATCCGCTCTATGTCTATCAAAGGAAGTGGACTGTCGATCCTGAGGCGCTTGGAGTTTCTATCCAGTGTTTTTATTGATCTGGTCCTCAAAAAACAGCTAATCAATGCTTGTGATTGTTCCAGACAGGTGTTCTAATCAATGCCAGTGATCATCCCAGACAGACAGTTGTCATTATGGACCCGATCACACCTGCATGCTCTGGGGAGAAAGACACTCACCCTATCTGTCTTCATTCCTGGAAAGAGGTTATAGAGGTTAGAGGTTATAGAGGTTATAGGTTATAGAGCCAATCATAGAGTCTGGTTGACAGTTACTTCCAGGTTGTGGTGTCCAATCAGCTGACGAGATGAGACCAGGCATAGAGTTAACAGAGATTTAAGGAACCACTAAATTAAGATTGGGAAGTTCAGCATAACTCTCAATATGAGTATAAGAACACACAATAGAAAACAGTTTAAAAAGGAAAGTGACAATGACTCTTCATAAATGCTCTTCTAAAACCCTGTTGTCTGCCAATACTCTCTTGCTCCTCTCCTCTCTGGCACATGTCCATAATGTGTTCTGACTGGCTGAGAGCAGGGTCATAGGAAGTGATATCATGTGAATCATGGGGCAGTTAAAGAAGCGTTTGGCAGCGAGAGAGGTTTTCACACCGAAGGTCAGACATACATCACCTCAGAGAGAGAGAGAGAGAGAGAGAGAGAGAGAGAGAGAGAGAGAGAGAGAGAGAGAGAGAGAGAGAGAGAGAGAGAGAGAGAGAGAGAGAGAGAGAGAGAGAGAGAGAGAGAGAGAGAGAGAGAGAGAGAGAGAGAGAGAGAGAGAGAGAGAGAGAGAGAGAGAGAGAGAGAGAGAGAGAGAGAGAGAGAGAGAGAGAGAGAGAGAGAGAGAGAGAGAGAGAGAGAGAGAGAGAGGCAGACCTGGCTCTCAAGAGAAGACAGGCTATGTGCACACTGCCCACATTATGAGGTGGAAACTGAGCTGCACTTCCTAATCTCCTGCCAAATGTATGACCATATTAGAGACACATATTTCCCTCAGATTACAGCGATCCACAAAGAATTCGAAAACAAACCCAATTTTGATCAACTCCCTTATCTACTGGGTGAAAAACCCCAGTGTGCCATCACAGCTGCAAGATTTGTGACCTGTTGCCACAAGAAAAGGGCAACCAGTGAAGAACAAACATACAACCCATATTTATGTTTATTTATTTTCCCATTTGTACTTTAACTATTTGCACATTGTTACAACACTGTATATATACATAATATGACATTTGAAATGTCTTTATTCTTTTGAAACTTCTGAGTGTAATGTTTACTGTTAATATTTATTGTTTATTTCACTTTTGTTTACTATCTACTTCACTTGCTTTGGCAATGTTAACACACGTTTCCCATGCCAATAAAGCCCTTAAATTGAATTGAATTGAAATTGAATTGAGAGAGAGAGAGGTTGAGAGAGAGGTTGAGTGGGGAGAGGGGCACAGATAGATAGAGACAAAGAGATGGACAAACCATCGCTTATCTCTCGCATCCTTTCTCTGAACAACAAAGAACAAGAGAGAGAGAGAGAGAGAGAGAGAGAGATGAAGAGAGAGATAGTGAGGGATTGTGTATTGCCCACAGTTAATGTGTTTCTGCAGACTCAGTCTTCATGAGGGAAGCCAGACCTGATTAACCGACCTCAAATCCACCCCCACACTGTTTACTTACACACACACACACACACACACATAATTTTTTTTTTTAAGCCAGTTGAGAACGAGTTCTCATTTACAACTGCGACCTGGCCAAGATAAAGCAAAGCAGTGCGATAAAAACAACAACACAGAGTTACATATGGGGTAAAAAAACATAAAGTCAAAAAATACAACAGAAAATATATATACAGTGTGTGCAAATGTAGCAAGTTATGGAGGTAAGGCAATAAATAGGCTATAGTGCAAAATAATTACAATTAGTATTAACACTGGAATGCAAGAGATTATGTGCAAATAGAGATACTGGGGTGCAAAAGAGCAAAATAAATAACAATATAGGGATGAGGTAGTTGGGTGGGCTAATTTCAGATGGGCTGTGTACAGGTGCAGTGATCGGTAAGGTGCTCTGACAACTGATGCTTAAAGTTAGTGAGGGAGATAAGAGTCTCCAGCTTCAGAGATTTTTGCAATTCGTTCCAGTCATTGGCAGCAGAGAACTGGAAGGAATGGCGGCCAAAGGAGGTGTTGGCTTTGGGGATGACCAGTGAGATATACCTGCTGGAGCGCAGACTACGGGTGGGTGCTGCTATGGTGACCAATGAGCTAAGATAATGCGGGGATTTGCCTAGCAGTGATTTATAGATGGCCTGGAGCCAGTGGGTTTGACGACGAATATGTAGTGAGGACCAGCCAACAAGAGCGTACAGGTCACAGTGGTGGGTAGTGTATGGGGCTTTGGAGACAAAACGGATGGCACTGTGATAGACTACATCCAATTTGCTGAGTAGAGTGTTGGAGGCTATTTTGTAAATGACATCGCCGAAGTCAAGGATCGGTAGGATAGTCCGTTTTACGAGGGCATGTTTGGCAGCATGAGTGAAGGAGGCTTTGTTGCGAAATAGGAAGCCAATTCTGGATTTAACTTTGGATTGGAGATTCTTAATGTGAGTCTGGAAGGAGAGTTTACAGTCTAACCAGACACCTAGGTATTTGTAGTTGTCCACATACTCAGACCCGTCGAGAGTAGTGATTCTAGTCGGGTGGGCGGGTGCCAGCAGCGTTTGATTGAAGAGCATGCATTTAGTTTTGCTAGTGTTTAAGAGCAGTTGGAGGCTACTGAAGGAGTGTTGTATGGCATTGAAGCTTGTTTGGAGGTTTGTTAACACAGTCAGGGGCGGTGTGTTCATTAGGGCGTTATGGGCGACGCACTGCCAAACGGGAAAAGGAAGGTTTTTTTTTCTAATCAATTATATCACGGCAACAGTAGTTATCAGTGTTCTAATCTAGACGTCTGATCTGCCACTAAATGTCCAATCAGGCTAAAGTCGTGCTTCAAATGTCCCCGCCCGTTTTGGGGCGATTTCAGTCAGGTTGAAAATCGCCCAGAAGTCTCTCATAGCCTCTAATGTAAAATCAATTTTTTTCAAATATCAGAGCTTTCAATACAATCTCTATGGGTTTCTGAGGGCTTGCACTTACGCGCTTTCGTCATACGTAACATAACCATGAACGTAACTAAGAAAAGAGCGGGTAGCCTCATCAATCAATTCACTACTACTGTCAAAATGGCTAGCCTTCAGTGCAACTCGATTGTCTCTTTGAAAGAAGTTCCTTTTTGTCGGCGAACAAATCAAGATAAATTGGCAACGAAACAATTAGGACCTCCCAGACCAAATGTAATAATTCAACAGGTTTCTACTAAGCAGAGTCGTGAACACTGTCTACGAGAATCGAGACGACCTCATAGAATGTTTTGAAGCCATTCGGACGGGTTCATTGGGTTCATTTGACCAGCCCACCGTGAGAGAGGCATCTGGCTACGTGAGGATGCTACATGATGAAGATTTAATTTTTTTCCTGCGGCTTTTTCACAAAATCATGCCCCACGTCGACATTCTGTACCAGAAGCTACAGAAGAAGGACATCGATGCTGTCTTTATCAAACGTGCCCTCGACAGCTTCACAAGCAGTGTGCAGGCCATAAGGTAAGATTAAACAATATCATTCGATCTTTCTCAAAGCAGAGCTTTATTTGAAAATGTATGCATGAAAGGAGACTGCATTTGTGTTTGAAATTACATTATTCTCATTATATATGGCCAGTGGTGTAATCTAGCTTATTTTATATACTATGTGTACTGTACAGTGGTGCTCATAAGAAGTTGACTAAAAAGAGGAATAAAAAAATAAAAAAATCATCTTTTGGAAATTGATCTTAATGACTTAATTAAAAAAGTTGGAAAATCCAACCTTTAAGGACACCAATTTTCTTTTCTTTTTTATTCCTCTTTTTAGTCAACTTTAGCATGGGATCATAAGCTTATGAGCACCACTGTGCTGAACATCCAGGCTATGTGAGACACAAAGGCTAACTTAAACACTAAAGACTTTATGCATCCCTGCCCATTTTAAGTGGAACTGAAGTATTTGTACTATACATGGATACATTGCATATACCTGTGCATCACATAGACAACAGTACTGTACAAAGCCAACAAACACATTGGTCTGTTTGCCTTCAGGGACTCCTCTCAACAGCAGCTGCAAGAAGCAACAGGAGCCAAAAGACCCAGAACAGCTTTGAGAGAAGAGGAGAAGCAGAGGCTGTCTGAAGAGGTCTGCAACACCATCCTGGATCACACCAAAGAAAGGTTCTCTTTCTCTGGCCACCTTGTGAGTGCTACCTTACTGCAAGCAGACATGTTTGAAAGGTACTGCCATTCATTTCCTGATGAGGCTCTGAATGCCACTGTGAATGCATACCCCATGCTGAGCAAGGCAAAGCTCAAGACAGAACTATCTCTGATCTATGAGAATCCTGAATTCAAGGGAAGCTGTGGTGCACTGGCACTGTACCAGGTTCTCATGAGCTACAACCTCCAGGAGACGTTCTCTGAGACTGTGACTCTGTTGAACATCCTCATAACTACTCCCATGACAACAGCTGAAGCTGAGAGATGTTTCTCAACTTTGACACGAGTTAAGACATTCCTGCGAAATTCAATGGGCCAGGAACGTCTGAATGCACTGGCCATGCTTTCCATGGAGAGGGAACTAGTCCTCAGCATGCCTGATTTCAATGAGAAAGTCATTGAACGCTTTGCTGTATTGAAACAGAGAAGAGAACAGTTTCAGTACAAGTAATGTAGCCTCTCTCTCTCTTTGTCCCTCCCTGTCTGTCTCTTTAACACACACACGCCCAAATCAGTTCACAGTTGATGTTGTTTAAAATAGTTATTTTTCATTTAAAAAAAAGTTTTTAAAAAAATAATCTGTTCATGTTCATTTTTACAAATCTATACAATTGGCCAGAATATGGTTGTTCATATTTACAAATCTATACAATTGGCCAGAATATGGTTGTTCGTTTTTACAAAGCCATACAGATAGCTGTGTTTACCTTTTCTAGAAATTACTTTCAAATTCTGTTTTCAGGCAAAATGTCTATCACTGTTCATTTTCACAAATCTATACAAGAGGGCAGAATATGGAAGTCTATAAAAATGTCTTATTACCAATAACTTGCATCAATGTTTTCAGTAGCCTCTATCAAAAGCTCCTGCTTGCTTGTTGTGAATTATGCTCAGGTGCACATATTTCCAATTCAACCATGAGGCAAAAAATGTGGTAAAAGCTCTTGTTGATCCTGCAATCTGAACAAATACCAAGATGCTGTATTTTCAGCTGATATTTCATTTGTTTATGGAAATGCATATTGTTTATGCAGTGTTGAGGAATGTGAAAGAACACCCTTGATTATTTTTACTGTGATAACTTATTTTGATTTTGTAAGCCAACACTTTTGAGATCAGTCAATAAATGCTTCTGGTATTGACTTATATGCTGCCCCTGTCTTCATGTTGTTGCTGGACATATCTTTTAAAAAATGTGTGTAGGTCACCTAAATCATCAGAAAAATTGCCCCCCCTGAGAATTTTTTCAGGAGCCGCCACTGAACACAGTGTCCAATGAAGGGCCAGATGTATACAAAATGGTGTCGTCTGCGTAGAGGTGGATCTGAGAGTCACCAGCAGCAAGAGCGACATCATTGATATATACACAGAGAAAAGAGTCAGCCCAAGAATTGAACCCTGTGGCACCCCCATAGAGACTGCCAGAGGTCCAGACAACAGGCCCTCCGATTTGACACATTGAACTCTATCTGAGAAGTAGTTGGTGAACCAGGCGAGGCAGTCATTTGAGAAACCAAGGCTATTTAGTCTGCCAATAAGAATGCGGTGGTTGACAGAGTCGAAAGCCTTGGCCAGGTCGATGAAGACGGCTGCACAGTACTGTCTATTATCGATCGCGGTTATAATATCGTTTAGGACCTTGAGCGTGGCTGAAGTGCACCCATGACCAGCTCGGAAACCGGATTGCATAGCGGAGTGCACCCATGACCAGCTCGGAAACCGGATTGCATAGCGGAGAAGGTACGGTGGGATTCGAAATGGTCGGTGATCTGTTTGTTAACTTGGCTTTCAAATACTTTCGAAAGGCAGGGCAGGATGGATATAGGTCTGTAACAGTTTGGATCTAGAGTGTCACCTCCTTTGAAGAGGGGGATGACCGCGGCAGCTTTCCAATCTCTGGGGATCTCAGACGTTATGAAAGAGAGGTTGAACAGACTAGTAATAGGGGTTGCGACAATTTCGGCGGCCAGTTTTAGAAAGAAAGGGTCCAGATTGTCTAGCCCAGCTGATTTGTAGGGGTCCAGATTTTGCAGCTCTTTCAGAACATCAGCTGTCTGAATTTGTGTGAAGGAGAAGCGGGGGGGGGCATGGGCAAGTTGCAGCGGAGGGTGCAGAGTTGGTGGCCGGGGTAGTGGTAGCCAGGTGGAAAGCATGGCCAGCCGTAGCAAAATACATATACATATACACATACACATACACGCACACATACATGCATGCACGAAGACACTCACACTGCTCAATGCTCCCCTCCACACACACACATTAATAGTCTCTGATAGGTAAAGGCTTGAATGTGTGTGAGTGAGTGTGTACGTGTATGCGTGCATGTTATAAAGTGCTTGACTGGGTCTCTGACTCCATCAAATTGAGTGTAATCTAATCAGGGACCAGGTCTCCAGAGTTTGTGACATATAATGATTTACAGCTGACCTCTTCTCTCTAATTCAATACAGTATATGTCAGCCAAGCCGTGTATGTGTGTGCGTGTGTTTGTGTATGTGTGTGTGTGTGTGTGAGTGTTTGTTTGTGTATGTGTGTGTATGTGTTTCTGCATCAACCGTACAGAAACTATTGATTCACCTACCCAGGTGTGGCCTTCTGCATTCAATAGCGGAGTAAATACCACAACCTGATTTAACGCCGTACAATATGTCAGCTCCATGTAGTTAAATCTGCTTTAATGTCCTTTAATGATACTTTATTGTTTTCAGACTCTGCAGGTAGCCTGAGAATGTAAGAGAGTGCTGTTGTATAGCACACTGTATTACTTATACAACTAATATAAGGACAGGACATGAGACGGGAGTAGAAATTAACGTGGGCATTGTTTTAATGCGTTTCACAGGAAGAACATTCCAAGCATTTCAACGTAGGTAAGCAAGGGGGGGTTACAGGTGCCCTAAAGGGACAAAACTAGAATATCAATACACAACATATTCCTCCCCCTTTACCTTTGATGACTCATAAGGGAAAAAGTAAATATTCACTGTTTTGCCTATTGTTTTCTTAATGTAAATAAATTAACTTTTCAGAATAACCTTTTCTAAACTAGGGATAGAGGGTAGACTGCCTCAGTCCCCAGACTTAACCCTGGGGTGTATTCTGCCCCATTGTCGGAGGTTAGTCTGAACTACATAGTCAACCTGTCAGGGGGTCGTCTTTCTCTTGCAGGGTAATGACGACGTACAGGTGATGGTGTATGCCCAGACTGGGGTGCAACAGTACCCTGAGTAGGCACTCTGGCTGGTTCAGGTGAGTCTGGAGCACTTTCCACATTGGTAGGTTGCTGCAGTGGATGTTCAGGTGATAGCTCGTAGTCATGGTAGGTCTCCAGTAGCTGATCTTGGTTTGTCACATGACAGGAGTCATCTCTGAGGTTGGTTCCTGGCAACAGTTGATCCACGTGTCTCCTCCAGATGATGTTTTCCAGTGTATGAACTGTGTAGGACACAGGCCCTGTTTGTGCAACCACTGTGGCTGGTATCCACTTTGGACCTTTGCAGTAGTTTCGAGCAAGAACTATCTTTCCAGCTATGAAGCTTCTATCTTTTGCTTTGCTCCGTCTCTCCACCTGTGCTCTCTGTTGTGTCTGTACAACCTGTCTCGTCTTTGGAGGTCTCAGGAGGTCGAGTCGCGTGCAAAGCTTTTTCATCAGGGCTGACGCGGGTGCCACTTTGGTTGTAGTGTGGGGAGTGTTTCTGTAGGTTAACAGGAAGGAATTTAGACGCCTATTGAGGGAGACGTTCCCTTGTGATGATTTTAAAGCTTGCTTCATCGTTTGGACAAACCTTTCAGCGAGGCCGTTCGTTGCAGGGTGATACAGCGCTGACTTGATGTGCTGAATTCCATTTGCTTCCATGAATGACCGGAACTCTTCAGACACCAGTTGGGGGCCATTATCACTAACGAGTTGCATTGGCAAGCCGAAGCGACTGAAAATTGACCGTAGCTCTTCGATGGTTCTCTCCGCTGAGGTGCTCTTCAACACTGTGACCTCAGGCCATTTGCTGTGTGCGTCAACTACGACTAAGAACATATGATCCTCCAGTGGGCCTGCATAGTCTATGTGGACTCGCTGCCAAGGATCCTCTGGGAAGTCCCATGGGTGTAGTGGTGCTAGCTGAGGCATGTTCCTCATCTTTTGACATGCAGAACATGACTTGACCTTGTCTTCGATAGCTGCATCCAGACCTGGCCACCAAAAGTAGCTGCGTGCAATCTCCTTCATTCGCACCATGCCACAGTGCCCTGAATGGAGTTCTTCAAGCACCTACCTTCTCAGTGGCGGCGGTATGATGACTCGAAAACCCCATAGCAAGCAGCCAAACTGAACTGTGAGCTCGTTTCTCCTCACTAGGTAAGGTTGTAGGCTGTCCAACATCTCTCCTTCTTTTCGACGAGTGACAATGTCCATGACCTCAGGCATCACTGGATCAGTGTGGGTGAACTTTTTCACTTGGACAGATCTAACTGGGGAGTTCGTCACTTCCTTGAAGTAGAAGATTTCAGCCTGGGAGTGCTCAGTGTGTGCGACAGGTAAAGGAAGCCTTGAGAGGCCATCTGCATTGCAGTGCTGCTCAGACCTTCCGTACTTGATATCGTACTGGTGAGCAGATAACAATAACGCCCATTGCTGCATGCGGCTGGCTGCAAGCGACGGACTGCCGGTGTGGGGACCAAAGATGGAGGTGAGGGGTCTATGGTCCGTCAGCAGTGTGAATCGTCGGCCAAACAGAAACTGATGAAATGTTTTAACTTCAAACACAATGGCGAGTGCTTCACGCTCTATCTGTGCATAATTGCTCTCGGCTTTACTTAATGTCCGTGATGCGAAAGCAATTGGCCTTTCTTCACCTGATGGCATGATGTGTGAGACAACCGCACCAACGCCATAAGGCGATGCATCACATGCCAACTGTAATGGCAAGTTGGGGTTGAAGTGGGTTAGGGCCTCTGACTGAGCTAAGGCTGTTTTCACTCTCTTGAAGGCCTCCTCACATCTGTCTGTCCATTTCCACTGTTTGGTTTTGTTCAAAAGTTCATGCAGTGGCTTTAACATGTTAGCTAGGTTTGGCACAAACATTGCGTAGTATGTCAGTAGTCATAAGAATGATCTCAGCTGACTCACGTTCTGTGGGGATGGAGCTTCTGCAACGGCCTTCACCTTCGATGGCGCCTTGTGGAGCCCCGAACTATCGATGACGTGGCCTAGGTACTCAACAGAGGGCCGGAAAAACTTGCATTTGTCCTTCCGGACCCTCAGACCGTACTCCTCCAATCTCTGTAGTGTAGCGTTCAGGTTTCTCAGGTGCTCCTGCTCGTCTTTGCCGGTGATGAGTAGATCATCGAGGTAATATTGGACCCCAGTGAGCCCGCTCAGTATCTGGTCCATAGCTCTCTGAAACAGGGCCGGAGCTGAGGTGATTCCAAAAGGAAGCCTCCGGTACCTGTACAGTCCTTTGTGAGTCACTATGGTCAACAGTTCTTGTGACTCTTGGTCCACATGCATCTGTAGATAGGCCTGACATAAGTCTATCATACTGAATTTTTGTCCTCCAGCTAAACCAGAAAAGAGGTCGTCAATGAGGGGTAGTTGATCTTTTTCAGCAGTCAAGACTGGGTTAATGGTGACTTTGAAATCACCACAGAGTCTGAGTGATCCATCTTTTTTTATGACTGGAACAACGGGTGTAGCCCATTCAATAACATTCACTGGATTCAATACTCCACTCTCGACTAGTCTGTTTAGCTCAATTTCAACTTTTGGTTTTATGGCGTATGGGACAGGTCTAGCTTTGAAGCATTTTGGCTTTCTGTCTGGTTTCACGGTCAGTTTAACTGTTATGTCCTTCATACTGCCAAGTTCTCCTTTGAACACATCCGCGTGTTTCCTCAATATCCCTTGTAGGTTTGTGTCCTCTTTTGCAACCATGTGAATTTCCTGCCAGTTTAGTTTGATCTTTTCCAGCCATGTGCGTCCTAGCAATGCTGGATGGTTGCCTTTCACAATGTAGAGTGGTAGCTTTACCTTCTGTTTGTTGAGCTCCACTGTAACAATCACGCTTCCTCTCACGGGAACAATCTCACCGGTGTATGTTTTCAGCGTCATCTTTGTGGGCTGTGGTGTGAGGTGATGTAGTTTCTCCTTGTATACAGCCTCAGACAGCAAAGATATGGCTGCTCCAGTGTCCACTTGCATCCGTACTTCCAGTAGCGGTGTCACCCAGTACCCGTATCTGTCACACCCTGGCTCTGGGACTCCGTTATGTTAAGCCAGGGTGTGTTGGTTCTATGTGTTTTGTGGTCTAGGTTGTTTATCTAGCTGATGTGTTTTCTATGTTGGCCGGTGTGGTTCTCAATCAGAGGCAACGTGAATCAGCTGTTGATTGTTGTCTCTGATTGGGAACCATACTTAGGCAGCCTGTTTTCCACAGTGTGTTGTGGGATCTTGTTCCGTGTATGGTTTGTGTCTGTAAACCAAGGACTTCACGTATCGTTTTGTTGTTTTGTTCGTGTGGTGAAAAATAATTAAAAGTATGTTCGCATTCCACGCTGCGCCTTGGTCCTCTCTGTTCGACGATCGTGACAGAAGATCCCACCATAACTGGACCAAGCAGCGTGTCCAGGAGCCAACGCCAGAGAGAACTCTAGCGGATATCCACCTCGACTGGGTCAAGCAGCGTGTCCAGGAGCCAACGCCAGAGAGGACTCTAGCAGATATCCACCTCGACTGGGTCAAGCCGCGTGAGGAGGAGAGAGGCTGGACTTGGGAGCAGAGGAGCGAGAGTCTGGCGAGAGCCATGGAGGCCTGGCCCACGGGGAGGAGAGACGGCCAGAAAACTTTTAGGGGGGGCTCACGCCGTGGACGACGGGGCAGCAGGAGGCCGGGATAGAGTGGTTCAGCGGGTTGGCAAAGGAGGCCGCCAGGTTACGGGAGTCACTGGTCACCAGGGGGAAGGAGAATGTAGAGGCACGGCGAGAGGTACTGGGGTGTGTTGCCAGTCCGGTCCGGCCCGTTCCTGATCCCCGCGTAGGGCCAGTGGTGTGTGTCCCCAGTACGGTCCGGCTTGTTCCTGTCCCTCGCACCGAGCCTGTGGTGCGCGTCGCCAGCCCGGTCCGGCATGTTCCTGCCCCTCGCACCAAGCCTGTGTTGCGCGTCGTCAGCCCGGTCCGGCCCGTTCCTGCTCCCCGCACCAAGCCTGTGGTGCGCGTCGTCAGCCCGGTCCGGCCTGTTCCTGCTCCCCGCACCAAGCCAGTGGTGCGCTTCGTCAGCCCGGTTCGGCCCGTCCCTGCTCCCCGCACCAAGCCAATGTTGCGCGTCGTCAGCCCGGTCCGGCCCGTCCCTGCTCCCCGTACCAAGCCTGTGGTGCGCGTCGTCAGTCCGCCACAGCCCGTGCCTGTTCCACCGGTGCCTGGTCCGGCACCGGTCAGCTGCTCCACTCCGGAGCTAGAGCAATCCGCTCCACCAGTGTTCAGTCCAGCTCCGGCCAGCAGGGCCAGACCGGACCAGGGGCGCTTTGGGGGGTTAGAGAGGGAGTGGGGGTCATGCCCGGAGCCGGATCCGCCGCCGAGGAGGAATGCCCACCCGGCCCTTCCCTGTTCGGTTTATGTTTGGCGCGGTCGCAGTCCGCGCCTTTGGGGGGGGGGGGTACTGTCACGCCCTGGCTCTGGGACTCCGTTATGTTGAGCCAGGGTGTGTTGGTTCTATGTGTTTTGTGGTCTAGGTTGTATGTTCGCATTCCACGCTGCGCCTTGGTCCTCTCTGTTCGACGATCGTGACAGAAGATCCCACCATAACTGGACCAAGCAGCGTGTCCAGGAGCCAACGCCAGAGAGAACTCTAGCGGATATCCACCTCGACTGGGTCAAGCAGCGTGTCCAGGAGCCAACGCCAGAGAGGACTCTAGCAGATATCCACCTCGACTGGGTCAAGCCGCGTGAGGAGGAGAGAGGCTGGACTTGGGAGCAGAGGAGCGAGAGTCTGGCGAGAGCCATGGAGGCCTGGCCCACGGGGAGGAGAGACGGCCAGAAAACTTTTAGGGGGGGCTCACGCCGTGGACGACGGGGCAGCAGGAGGCCGGGATAGAGTGGTTCAGCGGGTTGGCAAAGGAGGCCGCCAGGTTACGGGAGTCACTGGTCACCAGGGGGAAGGAGAATGTAGAGGCACGGCGAGAGGTACTGGGGTGTGTTGCCAGTCCGGTCCGGCCCGTTCCTGATCCCCGCGTAGGGCCAGTGGTGTGTGTCCCCAGTACGGTCCGGCTTGTTCCTGTCCCTCGCACCGAGCCTGTGGTGCGCGTCGCCAGCCCGGTCCGGCATGTTCCTGCCCCTCGCACCAAGCCTGTGTTGCGCGTCGTCAGCCCGGTCCGGC
Source organism: Coregonus lavaretus (assembly GCF_964263955.1). Lineage (NCBI taxonomy): Eukaryota > Metazoa > Chordata > Actinopteri > Salmoniformes > Salmonidae > Coregonus > Coregonus lavaretus. The sequence goes on along the minus strand of NC_139990.1, from coordinate 60,413,167 downwards.
CCGTTCCTGCTCCCCGCACCAAGCCTGTGGTGCGCGTCGTCAGCCCGGTCCGGCCTGTTCCTGCTCCCCGCACCAAGCCAGTGGTGCGCTTCGTCAGCCCGGTTCGGCCCGTCCCTGCTCCCCGCACCAAGCCAATGTTGCGCGTCGTCAGCCCGGTCCGGCCCGTCCCTGCTCCCCGTACCAAGCCTGTGGTGCGCGTCGTCAGTCCGCCACAGCCCGTGCCTGTTCCACCGGTGCCTGGTCCGGCACCGGTCAGCTGCTCCACTCCGGAGCTAGAGCAATCCGCTCCACCAGTGTTCAGTCCAGCTCCGGCCAGCAGGGCCAGACCGGACCAGGGGCGCTTTGGGGGGTTAGAGAGGGAGTGGGGGTCATGCCCGGAGCCGGATCCGCCGCCGAGGAGGAATGCCCACCCGGCCCTTCCCTGTTCGGTTTATGTTTGGCGCGGTCGCAGTCCGCGCCTTTGGGGGGGGGGGGTACTGTCACGCCCTGGCTCTGGGACTCCGTTATGTTGAGCCAGGGTGTGTTGGTTCTATGTGTTTTGTGGTCTAGGTTGTATGTTCGCATTCCACGCTGCGCCTTGGTCCTCTCTGTTCGACGATCGTGACAGAAGATCCCACCATAACTGGACCAAGCAGCGTGTCCAGGAGCCAACGCCAGAGAGAACTCTAGCGGATATCCACCTCGACTGGGTCAAGCAGCGTGTCCAGGAGCCAACGCCAGAGAGGACTCTAGCAGATATCCACCTCGACTGGGTCAAGCCGCGTGAGGAGGAGAGAGGCTGGACTTGGGAGCAGAGGAGCGAGAGTCTGGCGAGAGCCATGGAGGCCTGGCCCACGGGGAGGAGAGACGGCCAGAAAACTTTTAGGGGGGGCTCACGCCGTGGACGACGGGGCAGCAGGAGGCCGGGATAGAGTGGTTCAGCGGGTTGGCAAAGGAGGCCGCCAGGTTACGGGAGTCACTGGTCACCAGGGGGAAGGAGAATGTAGAGGCACGGCGAGAGGTACTGGGGTGTGTTGCCAGTCCGGTCCGGCCCGTTCCTGATCCCCGCGTAGGGCCAGTGGTGTGTGTCCCCAGTACGGTCCGGCTTGTTCCTGTCCCTCGCACCGAGCCTGTGGTGCGCGTCGCCAGCCCGGTCCGGCATGTTCCTGCCCCTCGCACCAAGCCTGTGTTGCGCGTCGTCAGCCCGGTCCGGCCCGTTCCTGCTCCCCGCACCAAGCCTGTGGTGCGCGTCGTCAGCCCGGTCCGGCCTGTTCCTGCTCCCCGCACCAAGCCAGTGGTGCGCTTCGTCAGCCCGGTTCGGCCCGTCCCTGCTCCCCGCACCAAGCCAATGTTGCGCGTCGTCAGCCCGGTCCGGCCCGTCCCTGCTCCCCGTACCAAGCCTGTGGTGCGCGTCGTCAGTCCGCCACAGCCCGTGCCTGTTCCACCGGTGCCTGGTCCGGCACCGGTCAGCTGCTCCACTCCGGAGCTAGAGCAATCCGCTCCACCAGTGTTCAGTCCAGCTCCGGCCAGCAGGGCCAGACCGGACCAGGGGCGCTTTGGGGGGTTAGAGAGGGAGTGGGGGTCATGCCCGGAGCCGGATCCGCCGCCGAGCAGGAATGCCCACCCGGCCCTTCCCTGTTCGGTTTATGTTTGGCGCGGTCGCAGTCCGCGCCTTTGGGGGGGGGGGGTACTGTCACGCCCTGGCTCTGGGACTCCGTTATGTTGAGCCAGGGTGTGTTGGTTCTATGTGTTTTGTGGTCTAGGTTGTTTATCTAGCTGATGTTTACGTTTACGTTTATGTCATTTAGCAGACGCTCTTATCCAGAGCGACTTACAAATAGGTGCATTCACCTTATAGCCAGCGGGATAACCACATTACAATGTTTATTTTTATTTATTATTATTTTTTTTGGGGGGGGGGGGGGGGGTTGGAGTAAAGGGGGGGGGGGGGGGGGGGGGGGGGGGGGGGGGGGTAGAAGGATTACTTTATCCTATCCCAGGTATTCCTTAAAGAGGTGGGGTTTCAAATGTCTCCGGAAGGTGGTGAGTGACTCCGCTGTCCTGGCGTCGTGAGGGAGCTTGTTCCACCATTGGGGTGCCAGAGCAGCGAACAGTTTTGACTGGGCTGAGCGGGAACTATGCTTCCGCAGAGATAGGGGAGCCAGCAGGCCAGAGGTGGATGAACGCAGTGCCCTCGTTTGGGTGTAGGGACTGATCAGAGCCTGAAGGTACGGAGGTGCCGTTCCCCTCACAGCTCCGTAGGCAAGCACCATGGTCTTGTAGCAGATGCGAGCTTCAACTGGAAGCCAGTGGAGTGTGCGGAGGAGCGGGGTGACGTGAGAGAACTTGGGAAGGTTGAACACCAGACGGGCTGCGGCATTCTGGATGAGTTGTAGGGGATTAATGGCACAGGCAGGGAGCCCAGCCAACAGCGAGTTGCAGTAATCCAGACGGGAGAGGACAAGTGCCTGGATTAGGACCTGTGCCGCTTCCTGTGTAAGGCAGGGTCGTACTCTCCGAATGTTGTAGAGCATGAACCTACAGGATCGGGTCACCGCCTTGATGTTAGCGGAGAACGACAGGGTGTTGTCCAGGGTCACGCCAAGGCTCTTCGCACTCTGGGAGGAGGACACAACGGAGTTGTCAACCGTGATGGCGAGATCATGGAACGGGCAGTCCTTCCCCGGGAGGAAGAGCAGCTCCGTCTTGCCGAGGTTCAGCTTGAGGTGGTGATCCGTCATCCATACTGATATGTCTGCCAGACATGCAGAGATGCGATTCGCCACCTGGTTATCAGAAGGGGGAAAGGAGAAGATTAGTTGTGTGTCGTCAGCGTAGCAATGATAGGAGAGGCCATGTGAGGATATGACAGAGCCAAGTGACTTGGTGTATAGCGAGAATAGGAGAGGGCCTAGAACTGAGCCCTGGGGGACACCAGTGGTGAGAGCACGTGGTGCGGAGACAGCTTCTCGCCACGCCACTTGGTAGGAGCGACCGGTCAGGTAGGACGCAATCCAAGAGTGAGCCGCGCCGGAGATGCCCAGCTCGGAGAGGGTGGAGAGGAGGATCTGATGGTTCACAGTATCAAAGGCAGCAGACAGGTCTAGAAGGACAAGAGCAGAGGAGAGAGAGTTAGCTTTAGCAGTGCGGAGAGCCTCTGTGACACAGAGAAGAGCAGTCTCAGTTGAATGACCAGTCTTGAAACCTGACTGGTTTGGATCAAGAAGGTAATTCTGAGAGAGATAGCAAGAGAGTTGGCTAAAGACGGCACGCTCAATAGTTTTGGAGAGAAAAGAAAGAAGGGATACTGGTCTGTAGTTGTTGACATCAGAGGGATCGAGTGTTGGTTTTTTGAGAAGGGGTGCAACTCTCGCTCTCTTGAAGACGGAAGGGACATAGCCAGCGGTCAAGGATGAGTTGATCAGCGAGGTGAGGTAAGGGAGAAGGTCACCGGAGATGGTCTGGAGAAGAGAGGAGGGGATAGGGTCAAGCGGGCAGGTTGTTGGGCGGCCTGCCATCACAAGTCGCAAGATTTTATCTGGAGAGAGAGGGGAGAAAGAAGTCAAAGCATAGGGTAGGGCAGTGTGAGCAGGACCAGCAGTGTCATTAGACTTAACAAACGAGGATCGGATGTCGTCAACCTTCTTTTCAAAATGGTTGACGAAGTCATCCACAGAGAGGGAGGAGGGGGGGGGGGGGATTCAGCAGGGAGGAGAATGTGGCAAAGAGCTTCCTAGGGTTAGAGGCGGATGCTTGGAATTTAGAGTGGTAGAAAGTGGCCTTAACAGCAGAAACAGATGAAGAAAATGTAGAGAGGAGGGAGTGAAAAGATGCCAGGTCTGCAGGGAGTCTAGTTTTCTTCCATTTCCGCTCAGCTGCCCGGAGCTCTGTTCTGTGAGCTCGCAATGAGTCATCAAGCCACGGAGCTGGAGGGGAGGACCGAGCCGGCCGGGAGGATAGGGGACATAGAGAGTCAAAGGATGCAGAAAGGGAGGAGAGGAGGGTTGAGGAGGCAGAATCAGGAGATTGGAGGGAGAAGGATTGAGCAGAGGGAAGAGATGATAGGATGGAAGAGGAGAGAGTAGCGGGAGAGAGAGAGCAAAGGTTGCGACGGTGCATTACCATCTGTGTAGGGGCAGAGTGAGTAGTGTTGGAGGAGAGGGAGAGAGAAAAGGATACAAAGTAGTGGTCGGAGACTTGGAGGGGAGTTGCAGTGAGATTAGTAGAAGAACAGCATCTAGTAAAGATGAGGTCAATCGTATTGCCTGCCTTGTGAGTAGGGGGGGACGGTGAGAGGGTGAGGTCAAAAGAGGAGAGGAGTGGAAAGAAGGAGGCAGAGAGAAATGAGTCAAATGTAGACGTAGGGAGGTTGAAATCCCCCAGAACTGTGAGGGGTGAGCCATCCTCAGGAAAGGAACTTATCAAGGCGTCAAGCTCATTGATGAACTCTCCAAGGGAACCTGGAGGGCGATAGATGACAAGGATATTAAGCTTAAATGGGCTAGTGACTGTGACAGCATGGAATTCAAATGAGGAGACAGACAGATGGGTCAGGGGAAAAATTGAAAATGTCCACTTGGGAGAGATGAGGATTCCTGTGCCACCACCCCGCTGACCAAATGCTCTCGGGGTATGCGAGAACACATGGTCAGACGAGGAGAGAGCAGCAGGAGTAGCAGTGTTTTCAGTGGTAATCCATGTTTCCGTCAGCGCCAAGAAGTCGAGGGACTGGAGGGTAGCATAGGCTGGGATGAAGTCTGCCTTGTTGGCAGCAGAACGGCAGTTCCAGAGGCTGCCTGAGACCTGGAACTCCACCTGGGTCGTGCGTGCAGGGACCACCAGGTTAGAGAGGCAGCAGCCACGCGGTGTGAGGCGTTTGTGTAGCCTGTGCGGAGAGGAGAGAACAGGGATAGGCAGAGGCATAGTTGACAGGCTGCAGCAGATGGCTACAATAATGTAGAGGAGATCGGAATAAAATGAACTAAACATCTGGGAAAGGAGAGAGCGGGGCCTCCCTCACCACAACTCCCAAATATAACTCTCCCAACTTCCACCTCAGAAACTATAATTGTTGTAAACTACAGCGGTTCAATGTTTTCTAGGAATAGACTAACCTAGTTTATTCAGCTAGCTAACTAGGTGCAGTATTATTCCGTGAAAAACGTCCGGGCACCTCGTCATAAGACGCCACAGCCAGCTAGCATGCCGGTCTCCAACAGCAGGGTTTAGCGCCAATACTCAGCCACAACAACCACCAGTGTATCAACACACAAGCAGATCGTCCGTGTCTAACGTTGTGGGTTAGTCCCGACAGCTTGAGCGAGTCCGTCGTCAACTTATTCAGCCAGTTAGTTAGCTAGAATAGTTAGCAGACTAGCTAGCCATTGCTTTCAGACAAAGAAGAACCCCTCCTTTCACGGCACGAACACACAGAGAGAGCCAAACTAACGTTAACTAGTCACCCATGTCCCGAATTCCTTGAGCGACTCGGGCTATCAATATGTAAAAAACAAAACACAAGTGTAGGTTATGACTTACCCCTAGCAGCTACTGTTAGCTAGCCAAGTGCAAAGCTAGCCACTGAATTGACTCAGCCAGTTCGCGTCTGTTCGCTCGTCGTTCCAGCTATTGTTTACAAGTAGCTATCCAGGTTGCAACAAGCTTGCTAATTTTCGAGCACAGTAGCCACTTGCTGCCTAACGTTGACGGTTCAGACAATGAGGTTAGAAAACAGCTGAATGGTAGGCAATTATTGTATGTAATTATTGTAGGCAGCCAGCTGGCGTAATTACAGGCACTCTCAGGCGTGAAACAACTATACCGTTGCTAATAGCTACTCGCCAGCTAGTCCAGGTGGTGAGTTAGCTAGCTAGCCAGCTTCGTGCTACACCCGGCACCGCCGAATACAACACTAACCTACAATAATTACATACAACAACTACCTACGACAACCCACGATACCTACCTACAATACCTAATGATGTGTTTTCTATGTTGGCCGGTGTGGTTCTCAATCAGAGGCAACGTGAATCAGCTGTTGATTGTTGTCTCTGATTGGGAACCATACTTAGGCAGCCTGTTTTCCACAGTGTGTTGTGGGATCTTGTTCCGTGTATGGTTTGTGTCTGTAAACCAAGGACTTCACGTATCGTTTTGTTGTTTTGTTCGTGTGGTGAAAAATAATTAAAAGTATGTTCGTATTCCACGCTGCGCCTTGGTCCTCTCTGTTCGACGATCGTGACAGTATCCATTGTCTGAAATTGACATAACATGCAAAGATTCTTCCCCTTCAGACAGGGTATCACTTTGTTCATCCTCTGTGTAATCCATTTTATGCACTTTCTTTTTGTACTTCCTGAAGTCGCTTTTCTTTTGTTCAGTACTTTTGTTTGATTGTGTCTTTTTGTTTTTACATGCACGTTCGATGTGACCCTTTTTTCCACAACTTCTGCAGTCTAAGTCTTTGCCAACACTCCTCTGCTTGGTGACCTGGTTTCCCACAGCGATAGCATGGCTTCCCACCTCCTGCCTTGTTTTTTAACTCCCTAGACACCTTATGCACTTTGGTCGATGCACTTAGCTGTTGTGCGTCTTTATTTGCCATTTCCATTGACGTACTCACTTCTATTGCTCTCTGCAATGTTAAGTTACTCTCAGTCAAAAGGCGTTTCTGAATTGCCTCGCAGCGCATGCCACACACTAACCTATCACGTATAGTGTTACTCATTTTTGATCGCCGTGTTTAGATAACTGTTTCAATACAGCCACGAACTGTGAGATTGATTCCCCCTCCTCTTGATTTCTCTTATGAAACCGGAATCTCTCTGTGATTATCAGTGGTTTGGGAGAATAATGTCCTTTTAAGGTACCCACAATTTCATCATATGATTTATCACCAGGTTTTTCAGGCGTTACTAGGCTGCGCAGTAGATTGAATTTTCCTCCCATAACAGTCAAAAATGTTGGCACAACGACTTCTCCTTTAATTCCATTTGCCAACACGAAGTACTCAAAATGTTCTGTGTAAGAACTCCATTGTTCCACAGATTCATCAAATGTTCATATATTTCCAATCAATGCAGACATTTTCGGTTTATTTTTCTTACTTTTGACTTCACTTTCTCCCGCAGCGAAACTCTTCCTATCCCTCGAGGCTCTCGTTGCCATGACATCAAAGGCTAGCTAGCATCACTCGACTGGCTAGCTCCACGTTATGTTTGCGTCTTTCTACAGCGAGAAGAAATAACGAATTTAACTTTCTGCCGAAGACGATGAGCACAAACGTGAGAACGTTTCTTCCTCGTCGCCAGTTTTGTTGTATAGCACACTGTATTACTTATACAACTAATATAAGGACAGGACATGAGACGGGAGTAGAAATTAACGTGGGCATTGTTTTAATGCCTTTCACAGGAAGAACATTCCAAGCATTTCAACGTAGGTAAGCAAGGGGGGGTTACAGGTGCCCTAAAGGGACAAAACTAGAATATCAATACACAACAAGTACATTTGAGCATATGAGGAGAACAACATCAAGGGGCTGTTTATTTTGTGTGTCTGTGTGATTGAGAGAGAAGGAATGTGTGTGTATCATGGCAACCTATGGGTCTAATCACAGCGTGGATGGCTCTCCCTGACCTATGTGTTTAGAGTGGGAGCTACATCTACTCCCATACAGTCCAAACACACACACACACACACACACACACACACACACACACACGCTCATAGTTATTGAAGTGATAACTTGGGGACTCCTGGCCTCTCCTTCTCTCTTTCTCTCACACACACCTCTCTGTGTGTGCCTGATATGAGAGATTATCATAAAGCCTTACGAAATCTCTGTCATTATCTCAGGGTTGGCAAAGCCCTGGTGGACTCCTGCCACAAACACACATGCGCACACACGCATGCACGCACGCACACACACAGACACGCAGACACACACACACACACACACGCACACACACAGACACACACACAAACACGCACACACAAACCAGCAGATTGCAAGAGAGAGAGGGAAATAGGGAATTGAAGTGGCACAGAGGTAAAGAGACAGACAGAGAAAGGGGAGGAAGAGGTATATAAAGAATAGTGTGAGGTGGAGAGAGAATGAAGGAATTCCAGACAGAATTGATCTCTCTATCCCAGAGGATAAGGAGCTGTAGGAGGTGAGTCACAGACAGGGAGAGAAAAAGAGAGAGGGAGATTTCTATAGTGCTGAAAATGTAGAGAGGATTCAAAAAATAAAATACTCACAATCCGATTGTGACAATTGAATTCAACAATTCAGCACAATCCGAATCCAGTTGGAACAGACTGTGTGCATCACATTTGTGACTAACCAGGTATCGACCCAAGTTGTTAGGGTGCCTCAAGACTGTACTGTGTTGGTAGCAAACCTTGTTATTTTTTTTCCATAGGCTACCTTTCAAAGATTCCTACTTGAGTTAGAAAATGTTTAGTAGGTGAAGTGTGAGGCTGAGGATAACATAATATGGAGACTGAGGTCATATTAATGTTGGAATGTTAGATGTTTGACATTCCCCCACATTGTTGTCTCATGCCTTCAAGTTGCTACCATGGTTGCTAGCAATGTCAGAAATGTCAGTCAATAAACAGTTAACCCAGCTAACATGGTTTGTGTCAGTGTGTGTGTGTGTGTGTGTGTGTGTGTGTGTGTGTGTGTGTGTGGAGCTCATTCCAGGGTGTCAGAAAACAATGTTTTTCAATCTCCAACTGAGAGCTTTGGCCTGTAGGTCACACCCTGAGCGAGACAACACAACTGACTAAACCATCTCTCTCTCTCTCTCTCTCACTCACTCTCTCTCTCTCACTCTCTCTCTCTCTCTCTCTCTCTCTCTCTCTCTCTCTCTCTCTCTCTCTCTCTCTCTCTCTCTCTCTCTCTCTCTCTCTCTCTCTCTCTCTCTCTCTCTCTCTCTCTCTCTCTCTCTCAACCACCCCCTCTCTAACCAGCATCCCTCCATCCACCCCCCTGCTCTACAACATCATCATCTTTATCTTTTCTTTCCATTCTCTTCTATTCCCTCCATCCTCTCCCTCATTCTCTCTCCCTCTCTCATACAACCACAACAGTAATAAATATTAGTGTAGGTAATTACCTAGCAGCCAACAGTAAATTTCACCTCCATTTACATTTAGATTACAGAATATTTAATTCCTATCAATTTGAACACAGAAGACAGATGCCTGATTGTATATCCACGCACAAACTACTCTGTTGTTCATGGCATTTTTATATTCTCTCTGCTCTACATCCACACACACAAACAAAAACACATGAAAACCACATACACATATGGCAGTAAATTCCAGTATTCCCACTACTGAGTCAGCCTCGATGTGTGTGTGTACAGCGCACGCACGCACACACACGGACACCCCACACACGGACACCCCACATACGGACACCCCACACACGGACACCCCACACACGGACAACCCACACACGGTGGATACTTGGGTACGTGGGTTATAAATAGTGTTTATAAATTGTGTCTTATAGTGTAAATACCTATGTAGTACACAGTAGTAGTCTACCTTGAACTGTGTGTGTGAATGTGTATAAGCATCTTTGTGTGTGTGTGTGTGTGTAAAATCTTCTGTTTACCTTGATCTGTGTGATCTGTACCCGTATTCTCTTAGGTCTGAGTATTTGTCATAGTGTATTAGGAAATGCAGCTCTGTCTCTACCTCTCCCCGTAGCAGAGTGAGCACAACCTGTCCTCTCTGGGTAGCCAGGTTTGCCTGTGACGACTGGTCTCTATAGCCAGACTGTGCTCACTGAGTCTGTACCTAGTCAGTGTTTTTCTCAGTTTTCGATCAGTCACAGTGGTCAGATAGTTTGCCACCATGTACTGTCTGTTTAGAGCCAAATAGCATTGAAGTTAACTTAGATTTTTTGTGGTGTCTTTCCAATAGGTAATATATTTTTATTTTTGGTTTGTGATGATTTGGTTGGGCCAGAATTTCTGAGTGCTGTCCTGAGGCTCTATGGGGTTGGTTTGGGTTAGTGAACTGAGCCTCAGAACCAGCTGACTGAGGGGACTCTTCTCTTGTTTCGTCTCTTGACATTGTAGAGCTGTGTGATGACATTCTTTGGGTCACTTGTTTTTTGATGGTTGTCAAATTTGATGGCTATTTATTCTGTTCGAATAAGGAGGGGGTAATGGCCCAATTCTGCTCTACTTGCATTATTTGGAGTTTTTCTTCGCACTTGCAATACAGTCTTGCAAAACTCTGCATGCAGTATTTCGATTGGATGTTTGTCCCATTTGGTAAATTCATTATTAGAGAGTGGACCCCATACTTCGCTGCCATATAGAGCAATTGGTTCTATAACTGATTGGGAAATGTTTAGCCAGATTCTAATTGGAATTTTGATTTTAATGTTCCTTTTAATGGCATAGAATGCTCTTCTTGCTTTGTCTCTCAGCTCGTTCACAACCATGTGAAAGCTACCTGTGTTGCTGATATTTAGTCCTGGATATTTATAGTTTTTGGTGTGTTCTAATAGAACTGTGTCCAAATAGAATTTATATTTGTGATCCTGATTTCCGGACCTCTTTTGGAATATAATTATATTGTCACGATCGTCGAACAGAGATGAGGACCAAGGCGCAGCGTTGCAGGCAAACACGATCAAAACCAACAAAACGAAAACGTGACAGTTCACGGTCTAACACAACCGACCAGAAACAAAATCCCACAAACACGAATGAAAAACAGACTGTTTAAATATGGCTCCCAATCAGAGACAACCAGCAGCACCTGACACTCGTTGCCTCTGATTGGGAGCCACTCTGGCCAACATAGAAATAGCACCCATAGAAACAAAACACATTGATCTACACACCCTGGCTCAACATAACAGTGTCCCCAGAGCCAGGGCGTGACAGTACCCCCCCCTAAAGGCGCGGACTCCGACCGCGTCAACCAAACACCACAGGGGAGGGACCGGGTGGGCACTCAGCCTAGGCGGCGGATCCGGCTCCGGGCCTGATCCCCGCTCCCTCTCCAACCCCCCAAAGTACCCCTGGTCCGGTCTGGCCCCGCTGGCCGGAGCTGGACTGCACACTGATGGAGCGGATTGCTCTAGCTCCGGCGTAAAACATCTGACCAGTGCCGAACCAGGCACCAGTGGAACAGGCACGGGCCGTGCCGGACTGACGACGCCCACCACTGGCTTGGTGTGGAGAACAGGCACGGGCCGTGCTGGACTGACAACGCACACCACTGGCTTGGTGTGAGGAGCAGGAGTGAGCCGAACCGGGCTGACGAAACGCACCACTGACTTGGTGCGGGGAGCAGGAACGGGCCGAGCCGGGCTGACGAAGCGCACCACTGACTTGGTGCGGGGAGCAGGAACGGGCCGAGCCGGGCTGACGAAGCGCACCACTGACTTGGTGCGGGGAGCAGGAACGGGCCGAGCCGGGCTGACGAAGCGCACCACTGACTTGGTGCGGGGAGCAGGAACGGGCCGAGCCGGGCTGACGAAGCGCACCACTGACTTGGTGCGGAGAACAGGAACGGGCCGAGCCGGGCTGACGAAGCGCACCACTGACTTGGTGCGGGGAGCAGGAACAGACCGGACCGTACTGGGGACACACACCACTGGCCCTACACCGGGATCTGGAACGGGCCGGACCGGACTGGTAACACACCCCAGTACCTCTCGCCGTGCCTCTACACCTTCCATCCCCTCCTCGACCAGTGGCCCCCGTAACCTGTCGGCCTCCTCTGCCAACCCGCTGGACCGCTCTATCGCGGCCTCCTGCTGCCCCGACGTCGTGAGCCCCCCCCTAAAAATTTTCTGGGGGTCTCTCTTCCCCGTGGGCCAGGCCTCTATAGTTCTCGCCCAACTCTCGCTCTTCTGCTTCCAACTCCCGCTATTCAGCTCCTCAATTGGCTTGACCCAGTCGAAGCTCTTCCTCCACTGTTCCCAAGTCCACCCTTTCTGCTCTTCACTCGGCTTGACCCAGTCGAGGCTGCCACGGAGATCTGCTAGGGATTTCCCTGGCGATGGCTCCTCGACTCGCTGCTTGGTCCAGTTTTGGTGGGATTTTCTGTCACGATCGTCGAACAGAGATGAGGACCAAGGCGCAGCGTTGCAGGCAAACATACTCTTTATTAGAGACACGATCAAAACCAACAAAACGAAAACGTGACAGTTCAGGGTCTAACACAACCGACCAGAAACAAAATCCCACAAACACGAATGAAAAACAGACTGTTTAAATATGGCTCCCAATCAGAGACAACCAGCAGCACCTGACACTCGTTGCCTCTGATTGGGAGCCACTCTGGCCAACATAGAAATAGCACCCATAGAAACAAAACACATTGATCTACACACCCTGGCTCAACATAACAGTGTCCCCAGAGCCAGGGCGTGACATATATATATTTTTTTTAGGTAAAACTGTCAGAGCCCAGGTCTGACAGAACCTGTGCAGATTAGCTAGATGCTGCTGTAACCCCTCCTTAGTGGGAGACAGCAGCACCAGGTCATCTGCGTACAGCAGACACTTGATTTCAGTGGTGTGTAGGGTGAGACCAGGTGCTGCAGATTCTTCTAATATTTTTGCCAATTCATTAATGTAGATGTTAAATAGTGTTGGACTTATTGAGCAGCCCTGTTTCACTCCACGTCCCTGAGAGAAGAAGCCCATTTTAACCGCACATTTGTTTTTAGTGTACGTTGATATAATAACATGATATGTTTTTCCTCCAATACCACTTTCTATTAGTTTATAAAAAATACCTTGAATTGAATCAAATGCTTTCTTGAAGTTTACAAAACATGGGTAGATTTTGCCTTCGTTTTGGTTTACTTGTTTGTCAATTAGAGTGTGGAGGGTATAAATGTGGTCTTTTGTACGGTAAATTGGTAAAAATCTAATCTGGCTTCTGCTCAGGACGTTGTGTTCATCAAGGAGATGATGTCGTCTGCTACTAGTGATACTGCATAGAATTTTCCCCAAGTTGCTGTTAACACAAATTCCTCTGTAATTATTTGGGTAAAATTTGTGTCCATTTTTATAAACTCAGCAAAAAAAGAAACGTCCTCTCACTGTCAACTGCGTTTATTTTCAGCAAACTTAACATGTGTAAATATTTGTATGAACAATACAAGATTCAATAACTGAGACATACACTAAACAAGTTCCACAGACATGTGACTAACATAAATTGAATAATGTGTCCCTGAACAAAGGGGGGGTCAAAATGAAAAGTAACAGTCAGTATCTGGTGTGACCACCATCTGCATTAAGTACTGCAGTGCATCTCCTCCTCATGGAATGCACCAGATTTGCCAGTTCTTGCTGTGAGATGTTACCCCACTCTTCCACCAAGGCACCTGCAAGTTCCCAGACATTTCTGGGGGGAATGGCCCTAGCCCTCACCCTCCGATCCAACAGGTCCCAGACGTGCTCAATGGGATTTAGATCCAGGCTCTTCGCTGGCCATGGCAGAACACTGACATTCCTGTCTTGCAGGAAACCACGCACAGAACGAGCAGTATGGCTTGTGGCTTTGTTGTGCTGGAGGGTCATGTCAGGATGAGCCTGCAGGAAGGGTACCACATGAGGGAGGAGGATGTCTTCCCTGTAATGCACAGCGTTGAGATTGCCTGCAATGACAACAAGCTCAGTCCGATGATGCTGTGACACACTGCCCCAGACCATGACAGACCCTCCACCTCCAAATCGATCCCGCTCCAGAGTACAGGCCTCGGTGTAACGCTTATTCCTTCGACGATAAACACAAATCCGACCATCACCCTTGGTGAGACAAAACCGCGACTTGTCAGTGAAGAGCACTTTTTGCCAGTCCTGTCTGGTCCAGCGACGGTGGGTTTGTGCCCATAGGCGACGTTGTTGCCGGTGATGTCTGGTGAGGACCTGCCTTACAACAGGCCTACAAGCCCTCAGTCCAGCCTCTCTCATCCTATTGCGGACAGTCTGAGCACAGAGGGATTGTGTGTTCCTGGTGTAACTCGGGCAGTTGTTGTTGCCATCCTGTACCTGTCCCGTAGGTGTGATGTTCGGATGTACCGATCCTGTGCAGGTGTTGTTACACGTGGTCTGCCACTGCGAGGACGATCAGCTGTCCGTCCTGTCTCCCTTTAGCGCTGTCTTAGGCGTCTCACAATACGGACATTGCAATTTATTGCCCTGGCCACATCTGCAGTCCTCATACCTCCTTGCAGCCTGCCTAAGGCACGTTCACGCAGATGAACAGGGACCCTGGCCATCTTTCTTTTGGTGTTTTTCAGAGTCAGTACGAAGGCCTCTTTAGTGTCCTAAGTTTTCATAACTGTGACCTTAATTGCCTACCGTCTGTAAGCTGTTAGTGTCTTAACGACCGTTCCACAGGTGCGTGTTCATTAATTGTTTATGTTTCATTAAACAAGCATCGGAAACAGTGTTTAAACCCTTTACAATGAAGATCTGTGAAGTTATTTGGATTTTTACGATTTATCTTTGAAAGACAGGGTCCTGAAAAAGGGACATTTCTTTTTTTGCTGAGTTTAGATTGGTGTGATCAATCCTTGGTTCCAAATATTGGGGAAAATACCTGCAGTGAGGATAATGTTGAAGAGTTTGAGTATAGCCAATTTGAATTTGTGGTCTGTATATTTCATCATTTCATTTAAAATACCATCAGCACCACAGGCCTTTCTATGTTGTGGAGTGTATAGTTTTTCCAATAATTATTGGGGTATCCACAGGATTCTGATAGTCTGACTGCTGATTCAAGGATTTGTAATTTTTCTTGTATATCTTTTTGTTCTGGGCTCTTTGTTATATTGCTCTAGAGGTTTGCAAAGTGATTTCTCCACATATCACCATTTGGATAGCCAATTCCTCATGATGAGGTTTGTTTAATTTATTCAAATTCTCCCAGAAGTGGTTTGATTCTATGAATTCCTCAATTACATCCAGCTGATTTCTAATGTGCTGTTCCTTTTTTGTTATTAGGGTGTGTTTGTATTGCTTCAGAGTTTCCCCATATTGAAGGCGTATATTTTTGTTGTTTTTTATTAGATATATTTCTCAATGAATTCCTTAGATTTTTGCAATCATTATCAAACAATTTTTCATGATCTATTATTTTTGGTTTGCTCTTATGTTTATTTAGATTAGCCACGGAGGCTGATTTGTCAAATACAAAGTTTATGTTCCAAACATCCAAATTTACACCTTCATTGCTGTAGGAAAATGTTTAGGCTAAAACGTTGTCCAGGAGAGATTGTATTTTTTGGCTACTAATTGTTCTATCTCTCTCTCTCTTTCTCTCTCTAGGTCTCTCTATCTCTCTCTCTCTCTCTTTCTCTCTCTCTCTTTCTCTCTCTAGGTCTCTCTATCTCTCTCTCTTTTTCTCTCTAGGTCTCTCTATCTCTCTCTCTTTCTCTCTCTCTTTCTCTCTCTAGGTCTCTCTATCTCTCTCTCTCTCTTTCTCTCTCTTTCTCTCTCTAGGTCTCTAGCTCTCTCTCTCTTTCTCTCTCTAGGTCTCTCTATCTCTCTCTCTCTTTCTCTCTCTCTCTTTCTTTCTCTAAGTCTCTCTCTCTCTCTCTCTTTCTCTCTCTAGGTCTCTCTATCTCTCTCTCTCTCTCTTAACCTTTGCACAGTGCCAATATCCAGTGTTAAGGAGTGCAGCCCTTTATTGCTAGCCCTCCACCCGCACACCCACACACTCACAAAAACACACACATACACACACCAGATTATTATACGTTCAGAAGCAATCTTCGCCACAGAGCATAAAAGTGGGAAATAATAGTGAAAATATGAGGCCAAACCATAACTGTGATATTTCACTGTTTTTATAAGGAGAGGAGAGAGGGAAGAGCCAGAGGGAGGAACTGGAAAGAAAAGATACCAGAGAGAGCTACTGTCTCTTCCCACTCTCTCTGCTTCTCCCTCTCTCTCTCTCTCTCTCTCTCTCTCTCTCTCTCTCTCTCTCTCTCTCTCTCTCTCTCTCTCTCTCTCTCTCTCTCTCTCTCTCTCTCTCTCTCTCTCTCTCTCTCTCTCTCTCTCTCTCTCTCTCTCTCTCTCGGATTCTCCCTCTCTCTTTCTCCCTCTCTCTCTCTCTATCTCTCTCTCTGTTTTTAATCTTTGCACAATGCCAATATCCAGTGTTTAGGAGTGTAGCCCTTTATTGCTAGCCCTCCACCCACACACTCACACAAAACACACACACCCTCCCCCCAGATAATAATACATTTGAAAGCAATCTTCGCCACAGAGCATAAAAGTGAGAATTAAGAGTGAAAATATGAGGCCAAACCATAAGTGTAATATTTCACAGATTTTATAAGGAGAGGAGAGAGGGAAGAGCCAGAGGGAGGAACTGGAAAGAAAAGATACCAGAGAGAGCTACTGTCTCTTCCCTCTCTCTCTGCTTCTCCCTCTCCCCCTCTCTCTCTCTCTCTCTCTCTGCTTCTCCCTCTCTCTCGCTCTCTCTCTCTCTCTCTCTCTCGCTCTCTCTCTCTCGCTCTCTCTGCTTCTCCCTCTCTCTCTCTCTCTCTCTCTCTCTCTCTCCATATCTCTCGCTCTCCTTATGTCTCCCTCTTCACCCTCTCTCTTTCTGTCTCTAACAACATGGTGTGTGTGTGTTTTGATGGTTTGAAATATACACAGAGGTATTCCTCTGAGAGAGAAGGGACAGGATAGAAGTGTGAAGTTATTCACTGTGCCCTGAAGGTACCAGGCTGCTAAATACACTCTTCCAAGCAAACCAAAATCGGTTCTGTGAAGTTTCCCAGAACAATCGTTAGGTCGCGGCAAACTGTCCAGTCGTGGTGATGATTATAGAATGTTTGTATAAAACATGCGCCTGATGTTGCAAGAATATTCCTAGAACACATTTAATCTATTCTTTAAAGGTTCCCAGAATGTTTTATTAGGTTGTGGGAACAGTCTGGTGAGAACAATGTGGGTACATCACAAAATATATGTTGCCAAAACACAAATAGTGTCGAGTTGTGCAGATGATACTACAATTTACATTTACGTCATTTAGCAGACACTCTTATCCAGAGCGACTTACAGTTAGTGAGTGCATACATTATTATTTGTTTTTTCATACTGGTCCCCCGTGGGAAACGAACCCACAACCCTGGCATTGCAAACGCCATGCTCTACCAACTGAGCTACACGGGACTACAATGTTTCTATAAGGTTGCAAAATAAATGTGCCTGATGTTAAAAGTTCCTAAAACATTTCTTTAGGTTGTGGGAACGTTGTGGGGATATGACAAGAGATAGGTTCCCAAAACATTAAAACTGTCCAGTTGTGTTGACATAGAAAATGTTATATTTAAGTTTTACCCAATATTACCACAACATTCTCAGCATGCAAATTTGTAGCTCCTTAAAGCATAAGAAAGCAGATTGGAATGCATCCCCATTGTGTTTCTCTCCAGCTGTAATAGAAATATGCATCTGAGGACTGTATTGTAAGTGATATAGAGACACATAGCATTTTAAGTTCATTCACAGGACATTTAATCATACAAACCAACTGTATTTACACTTCATTTGTTGACAGTATGCACATGTGGGGTTTGAACCAACAATGTTTGGTTCCTTAACCAGATGCACAACCATGGGATAGCTGTGGCTTTGTTTTTTTTATTGGTTATTTTTATATGTTCAATCGGGACACAGAACACACAGTTATTAAAATGTTCCCATCCTCTTCATATGCTGTGTACTTGTAACACTGTATTTTATGATTTTCTTTCTTCATCTCATGGTGAAAGTCCTCTGCAATGTGATTTTGAAATTGAGAAAAGCTTTAAAAAATCTTATTTAGTTTGACGGTTCTGAGTCTTTATTTAAGAAGCATATGAATAAACAAGAATAGCATTTATTTAAAGGAAGCTCTACTCAACGAAAATCACATTTCATAAGACTTTCCAAGTACACAGCATATGAAGAGAATGGGAACATTTTAGTAACTCAGATATTATGTTCCGTGTCCTGATTGACCATATTTGACTGAAAAACACTCACAAGGCCACAGCTATCCCCTGGTGGCACAGAGGCTTAATTATCTGGCTGCGGTTTTGAATAGTGCAGGTTCAATCCCACATATTCTATAACTGTCACGCCCTGACTCATGGGACTCTTGTATGTTGAGTCAGGATGTGGATATTCTATGTTAGTATTTCTAGGTTGTGTAGTTCTATGTTTGGCCGGGTGTGATTCCCAATCAGAGGCAGCTGTCGCTCGTTGTCTCTGATTGGGGATCATACTTAGGTAGCCTATTGGCAATCATGGGTTGTGGGATCTTGTTCCGTGTTTAGGCTTGTGTTGTGTTCAGCCTGAGGACTTCACGTTACGTTGTTTTGTCGCCAGTGGTGCGTGTCGCCAGCCCGGTACGACCCGTACCTGCTCCCCGCACCAAGTCAGTGGTGCGTGTTCCCAGTCCGGCTCGGCCCGTTCCTGCTCCCCGCACCAAGCCAGTGTTGCGTGTTCCCAGTCCGGCCCAGCCCGTACCTGTTCCTCGCACCAAGCCAGTGGTGCGTGTCGCCAGCCCGGTACGACCCGTACCTGTTCCCCGCACCAAGCCAGTGGTGCGTGTTCCCAGTCCGACCCGGCCCGGCCCGTTCCTGCTCCCCGCACCAAGCCAGTGGTGCGTGTTCCCAGTCCGGCACGGCCCGTGCCTGCTCCCCGCACCAAGCCAGTGTTGCGTGTTCCCAGTCCGGCCCGGCCCGTTCCTGCTCCTCGCACCAAGCCAGTGCTGCGTGTTCCTAGTCCGGTTCGGCCCGTGCCTGCTCCTCGCACCGGACCAGTGGTGCGTGGGTCCAGTCCGGCACGGCCCGTGCCCGTTCCACCGGTGCCTGATCCAGCTCCGGTCAGCTGCTCCACTCCGGAGCCAGAGCAGTCCGCTCCACCGGGGTCCAGTCCAGCTCCGGTCAGCTGCTCCACTCCGGAGCTAGAGCAGTCCGTTCCACCGGTGCCTAGTCCAGCTCCGGTCAGCGGCTCCACTCCGGAGCCAGAGCAGTCCGCTCCACCGGTGCCCAATACAGCTCCGGTCAGCGGATCCACTCCGGAACCAGAGTAGTCCGCTCCACCGGTGCCCAGTCCAGCTCCGGTCAGCGGCTCCAGTCCGGAGCCAGAGCAGTCCGCTCCACCGGTGCCCGGTCCAGCCCCGGTCAGTGGCTCCAGTCCAGACCGAGACGTCAGCCCCTCTCCAGGTTCGGGGTCTCCCACACCAGGGTTAGACAGGGCTTGGTACATCGTGGGAGGAAGGAGAGGGGAAGCAGCGCGCCGAGGTCCAGACCAGACCAGGGGCATAACGGGGAGGCGGAGAGAATGTGGTCGTCACGCCCGGAGCCGGATCCGCCTCCGAGGCGGAATGCCCACCCGGACCCTTCCCTGTTATGTCAGGTTGGTGCGGTCGGAGTCCGCACCTTTGGTGGGGGGGGGGGTACTGTCACGCCCTGACTCATGGGACTCTTGTATGTTGAGTCAGGGTGTGGATATTCTATATTAGTATTTCTATGTTGCATTCTAGGTTGTGTAGTTCTATGTTTGGCCGGGTGTGATTCCCAATCAGAGGCAGCTGTAGCTCATTGTCTCTGATTGGGGATCATACTTAGGTAGCCTATTGGCAATCATGGGTTGTGGGATCTTGTTCCGTGTTTAGGCTTGTGTTGTGTTCAGCCTGAGGACTTCACGTTACGTTGTTTTGTTGTTTTGTTTGTGTGTTTATTTAATAATAAACATGTATGCATATCACGCTGCGCCTTGGTCTGACCCGTCCTTCAACGAGCGTGACAATAACCATGTTTCCTTAGGGAAAAAAGGTGAAAGTGAGGCTCAGATATACTCTACTAAAAGAGAGGTTGTCTTTACTTTGTCCAGATTTATAAATCCAGTCAGAAATGCAGAATTTAGACTAACTGTAAATAATCAAACGTGTAAAAATTGACTGTTCATTTTTATTAAAGGCACCTGATATAATTCCTAATTTGAGACGCTTGATATGGTCCCCCCTGGCTTATATTTCATTATCTGAAAAGCAAAAGTGATCCTAGATCAGCACTCATAGTCTTGGATACTTTGTAAATATGGGCCCAGAAGTATGCAGCATATAAAGAGCATGGGTGAAGTGATGGTGAATAACCCAGTTACCATTATTTCCCTGGGTTAGTTATGTCTAAGAAGGCTAAAAAGGAAGCATGGAATTCCTGATTGACCATACTGCCATGGCTATATACTGAAAAAAGACAATTCAAGAGCGCTTCCCTGGTGGTACAGAGCATAAAAGATCTGGTTTTGGAAGCAAACATTGCAGGTTCAAACCCCACATGTGCAGATTATCAACATATGAAGTGTAAAAAAATATATAAGGGTTTGTATGATGAAATGTTCAAATGTGCAGCTTGTCAATGTGTGAAAAACATGGTTGCGCTTGTATGATTAAATGCTGTTCAAATTACCTATGAATTAAATTACAATTCCATGTGTCTTTATATCACTTACAATACAGCCCTAAATGCGAATTGCCATTAAATCTGGAGAGAAACATAATAGGGATGCATTCCAATCTGCTTTAAATTGCATGCTGAGAATGTTGTGGTAATTTTAGGTAAAACTGAAAAATAAAATGTTCTTGAAATGTTCTGAGGACATCCAAGACAAGGTCAAATGTATTTTGTGTGAACATCAATAGAATATTATGTTAAACCTAAAACAAACATGCTATGAACGTCATAAAAACTGACTTATTTAATTCAAACATTGTATGAATGTCATTACAACTGAGCATATTTTAGGTTTTGGGAACCTATCTCTTGTAATGTACCCACATTGTTCCCACAACCTAATTACATGTTCTGGGAACATTTAAAGAACTCAGAAAGGCTGTTTTGTCAACATTCTTGCAACATCAAAGGAACGTTTTGTGCACCCTGATACAAACATTATCTGACAATTTTTGCGTTTTGGGAACATATCTTTTATGATGTCCCCACAATGTTCTCACCAGACTGTTTCCACAACCTAATGAAACATTCTGAGAACTTTTAAAGAACAGATGAAATGTGTTCTGGGAACACACAAACACACATACATTTACATTTTAGTCATTTAGCACATCTACACACACACACTCACACAGCGGCGAAAGGATTACCAGAGAGAAAGATAACCTTCTGAGAAACAGCATTGAGTTTGAGGAATCGACGTGATCAGGGCTTGAACCACCAACCCCTCACACAGATCAACCTATGCTACAGCTACAAGTATGCCAAAGCTACTGTATATGTGCACACACACACATACATTCTTCCAGAAGGGGACATCCATCACACAGCAGCAGTGCAGGAAGGCTTGTCAGTGTTTCACTGTCTCCAGGGAGACCAGAGAGGGTCAAAGAAGTGCCTGGTATACAGAGAGAGAGAGAGAGAGAGAGAGAGAGAGAGAGAGAGAGAGAGAGAGAGAGAGAGAGAGAGAGAGAGAGAATCTTTATATTTATGGGCAGTAGAAAGTCCCTGGGGGTGTGATGGGATGTTTCAGGACGTCCTGATACAGACAGTTACATCACACACTGTGAAGGCGTGGCCTTCACTAAAGACATTCATTTTTTTATGTATTTATTCAAAGTATTTATTCAAAGTATTTATAGAGCAAGTTGTGTTTGTGTATGTGCTTAGTTCATCCAATCATTTGCCAAACATTCCAGTTTCTAGATCTGTCCCATAATTTTCAACCAATTGCAGTCAGGTATTCATTGTCAAGAGGTTCTTGTTTTCTATTTGTCCAGCTAATTAAAGTGATGATCCAAAGGTTTTGTATAATTTCAGCCAGTAGTTTAGAAAGTACAGATGTAGGATCTTAATTTGATCAGTCTTATGTTGATGAGAATTTACCTGCACGAGAGGAAATGTAAACTGTAGTGTATTCAATGTTTAAAAAGGCTTTTAAAGTTTGTAATTTCCACTTTCAACTTTCAGACTTGATTTGCCCTAATGTAAAATGTATCAACTCCTACCAAATAATTTAAATTAATTATAAACCACATAATAATTCACATTTCCTGTTGCTACAGGAATAATTCACATTTCCTGTGGTAGCAAACTGGCTCAAATTAAGATCCTAGATCTGTAGTGCTCACGAGTGTCAAGACTTCCTCCGAAGCTGCCTCCTCTCCTTGTTCGGGCAGGCTTCGGCGTTCGTCGTCACCGGCCTTCTAGACACTGCCGCTCCTCATCTCATCATTCCATTTGTTTTGTCTTGTTCATTACACACACCTGGTTCATATCCCCTCATTAGTACCTGTATAAGTATTAGCTCTACCCCCCTGTTTTTGTGTGTGATTAGTTATTGTGGAGGTGACTCTAGCTCGGTGGAGCTACTTTGTATTTTGGATCGTCGGGATATTCACCCATGTGCCTTGTTTTCTCCAGTGCTTACAGCCCTGGAGTGTTTTACGCATTGCTGCGTACTGCTGTGTTCCTGAATTAACCATATATTCTGTGATTTACCCTCCTGCGCCTGACTCCGTCCAAAATCACTTGCTACAACGAGCCAAAACAGGTCCCTGAAAATTGTGTACAATTGTGTTTTACATCATCCATTTCGTAAGATATGTTACGAACTCTATTTCGTACAATATGATACGAATTTATAAGCGCTTAAGATCCCGGACTACATTTCTAAGTGGTTAGTTGACACAGATCTTTCAGCAAGTAACTAGGTCACCTGTCAGCCATGTTAAAATGGATGTTCCAGAATGTTTGTAGGGTTTAATGTATTTTAACTATGATGAGCCACATCCGTCTTAGCTGACAGTTTTGTGTGGTTTTAACTTGCTCCGCTACTGCAGTTTTAAATAAATAAAGAACTTTTGAACAGTTTTTATTCTGTCTTTTACTTGTTAGAGTAAGGGCCAGCTCTCTCACATACACACACATACACACATACACACACACACACCGACATATACATATGACTAAGCAGAGATATGTCACCGTCCGTTTTCAGCACTCATCTGGCGCAAATGAGGCAATTGTCATAGTGTTAAGTGGCTTTCTGTCTTCTTATTTCCTGTTCTTCATCTGAAAACACTGTGATACTGTGCATATGTCTACTGAGACCACTGACAGGTCAGAGCAGATGAAGGAGAGGAGACAGTAGAGGACTGTAGATTATTGAGATGCACTGCCTTTACATAGCTGTGGTCATGCAAGCAAAGAAGTCGCCATTTCAGCACTACTCTCCTGGACAGCTAGTTCTATTACGCTCAGGTGTGCGTGTGTGTGTGTGTGTGTGTGTGTGTGTGTGTGTGTGTGTGTGTGTGTGTGTGTGTGTGTGTGTGTGTGTGTGTGTGCGTGCGCGCGTGCATGCATGCATGCGTGCGTGCTTCGCTGTTCCATTTCAGCACCAGTTCCGTGGACAGCGCCAGTGCTTAGGCTACATGGGTTATAGCGCCGGGCTATAGTTTACAGTTTACTATAGCTTACTGCAGACATTCTCGGGAATGTAACGACAATGAAACTCACTCAGTAAATCTGACAACACCAGGCCCTCATTACTGAATACTGATTGGTAGACATATTTATGCCCTATATGTGGAAACGTTGCCATCGCTGTCATTAGTTGTCCCATTTCTTCGTGCATCGAGTTTGCGCAATGGTCATGGATCCTCAAACACAATGGTCATGGATCCTAAAACGGACACAAGTTGACTACCAATGTTTAACTAGTAGCCTATCAGCTCTGTGAAGAGAGCCATTGGGTCTTTATTGACTTGGCGCTTTTAATTTGATGGTTGCTATGAAATGATGAAGGAGAGAAAGGAGAAGGAAAGAGGGAGGGGGGAGAGAAAGTTCCTGGAAGACAAGACTCGCCGGTTCAGCGTCCCCCAACAGAGATGAGTGTGCCACACACACACACACACACACACATATCTGACTGATTATCAGACACAACAGAACCGCTCTTCGCTGTAGTGCTGCGCTGATTACGCAGACGGACTCTCTCTCCTACTCGACCCCCCTACCCCCTCACAGTGTGCGGAGGAAAGAGAGAGAGTGAAAAGGCGCCGCTTCATCTCTGATTATTCAGACTGAACGGAGGCACGAGCGATACCCCCCCCCCCCCCCCCCCCCTCTTTCTCTGCGCGGGAACCCGGGTGACTGGAGCGCGCGTGTCACAGTGACAGCTCCACCAACGAAAGAGACGAGCCAGATCATCCGGAGAACGGAGTCTGTAGCTCTGTTGAACACTAGGTGCTGCAACAGCAAACACCAAAAACTCTAGCGCTCTTTTTTCAGAGAACGGACACAGCTTCTGCTGTGCCTGTGTCTGTCTGTGTCTGCATGCACTAGAGAGAACTATCAACTTGGTGACTGGATTTACAGTTATACATCTACGAACTAAACCGTCTGGAATCTATCAATCTATCAGGAAAATAACGATTTTTCTCTTCCAAGAGAGACTCCAGGGGCGCAAGGCTCCTGTCAACTGCATCTAACTCTGCTTAATAAATCTGCTCGATCCGTTCTCACTGCCATCAGATACCGCCACACTATACACCCTCGCCTCTCCCCGGGAACTGAAAGGAGAGAGGAAGGAGAGAGGGATAGTCGAGGGAGGGGAAAGGGAAGAAGGAACGAGAGGAGACGAAATATTCTCCTCTGTCAGGATTGAGAAAGAGAGAATAACTATTCTGTACCAGGAGCTAGATTTCTCATTGGCATGGCACACACGGGCATCAACAGGCTGACTATTTAACGGACCCTCAGTGCATTACTCATGCTTCTTTCTGTAAGCAGCCTGAAGGAATAATTTAATAATAAAGAATAAACACTTTTTATTGAAGTTCTATTTTCCTGGAGGAATAGCTGAATATCCTCGCCTCCCCTTCCCTAGGTCGGACTCGGACTGAGAGGAGGGCTACTTGACTCTCTGCTTCACCTGGTGAAGAGTCCAGTAAACCGAACCAACCGACGTCCGCACACACGCAAGACCCCTGCGCATTGGGAAGCGCTGGGGCCGGATGTCGTGCAGCACGTGTTACTACCTGGTCATCAGCTCCACACACCTGAGCAACGGCCACTTCCGGCGTGTGAAGGGAGTCTTCAGGGGACCGCTCTGTCCCACTGCCTCCAGCCAATCACCGGTAATATACCTGTGTGTGTATGTGTATGTGTATGTGTGTGTGTGTGTGTGTGTGTGTGTGTGTGTGTTGTCGTGGAAATTCTAATAAATAATGAGGAGAGACAAGGTCAATCACCAATCAGGATATTACTTTATTCAAAACGTATTAATAAGGTAGTAAGTGAGGCTGTTCGACCCAACACTATTGAGTGTTGGGCCGAGAGCTCTCACATACAGACAATACAAATATATTTTATAGCAAAGATACAACCTCCCAGTCTACATGACAAACAGCAGATGTGTGGAATGGGTCAAAAGGTTAGGATTTGTATGAAATAAATGAATAATTCACAGCAGACAGTATCTGCGGTGAAGACTGTTCTCATTGTATGGAAACCAGGGTTTGGCTCCCAAGACAAGGTTCTTATCAACTATTCATAACAGATCTCGTCCCTGGTAACTTACACACACAGACACCAATTCAGTCTATGAAAATGCAGGCTCAGTCAGACCAGAGACATCTCCACTAATCATAGAATGGAATGTGACTGTTGGTTTTATCACCTAGCCATCCATAAATCAATTGTCAGCTCCAGATACCCCTATCTCGAGGAAAACCCATGTCCTTGACCACACGCCTAGACTAGCTGCAGGGAGCTGGAGTAGAAACCATCCCTTTACAAAAACACAGCATTAGTAGAACAGTATATAATTGTTAACTATTAATGTTAAACAAAGCAGGTAAACATGTTACATGTTAATTTTTCTCTCACAGTGTGTGTGTATATGTTTATGTGTAAAATGCCAAGCCTGCTAAGAGACTTTGGTGTTCAGGTGGAACCGTATTTCTCTACAGATGATTGTGCTGACAGAGTATCCTTCTTAGGGACCAGTCGAAATTTGGGCTATTGTTACCTGGAGGAAAATGGGGGAGGGTTTAGTATTTAATTTTTTTTATCCAGGGGAGGGTCATGTAATTTGTAATTGATTAAATGTCAGCATTTGTCAGCATTTTGGAATTTCCGTATTGAATTCGACTATGTGTAACTTTGGTGTACAACCCTGCTCTCTCTCTCTCATTCTCCTCGCTGAGCCCGCCTGTGTGGGCATTTAGCATTTGCCTTTCCATTGGTTGTGTTTGGCGTATCCAGAACGTGGGCGTGTAGAATATCTGGCTAATAAAATAGCATGTGTAGTGACGTCATAGGGAGCTAGCGCGCAACAGAAATGCTGTGTTCAAAACAACTGGGAAATCTGAAATCTCCGACTTCCGACTTCAGTACGCTCTCTTCCGACTTCAGACTAAGTACGGTCATCCAACTCTGAATTCAAAGTCGGAAACTATGGCATCTTTCTAAAGCTCAGACTTTCCGACCTGAAGATCACTGACGTCATGATTTGACCTCGTTTTTTTTCTGACTTCCCAGTTGTTTTCAATACATCAAAAAACTATGTGGTTTATCACAACAACAAGCATGGCATCACAAAATTAAGCAAGGAACACAGATCTTGAAAAATTATCTCCACAATAATATATGGGTTTCTTGCAGTCTCTGTCCGTGGAAGAGAGTCTAGAAAAGTTCAATGGAATTTTGGAGTTGATAGGAGATGGTTCCTCAATGTGGAAAAAAGTAAATTGATTAAATCTGGTGTTGGAGGAGTTTCTACTGAATGGGGAGGACAATAGTCCATGTGGATGGCTGGACTATCTGTATGCCTACGAGTTGTTGTTTTCAAGCTATATGTTTATCCTAGGCTGCCTGTCATTTCATCGAAATCTGATTAATAAAAAAATATTTCACTGTGTAAATTCCTTGGGTAAGCCTATAGGCTAGGCCTATTCACTGCAGTATTATTCCTAATAATTCCTCTTTAGCTCTTGGAGTCCCAGGAAAAGCTAAACTAGGCCTACAATAGCTTGTTGTACATTTATTTCAAGCATTTTATTTACTACTACAGCTTGCTCTTGCTTGCTGAATGTAAAATACAGAAACCAAAAGAACTGGGGCGTATTCATTACGCCGATTCTGTTGCAAAATATTTCTTAAACAGAAGCAAACGGAACGAAACGGGGAGGGACCTACCTGAATTTGTCCAATAGAAACTCTAGTTTTGCTCTGTTTGCTTCTGTTTGATTATAAACTGCAAACGGTTCCCGTAATGAATACGCCCCTGGCTGGCGAGAGAGAGAGAGTGTGTGCGATGGTGTGATCAAAATACACCATATGAGTAACCTGCTAATGTACCTTTCTGGACCTTGTACTCTGTCGAGAATAGACCCATAACTGATCCAAATGGTTGGCTAATCAGGCCTAGGCTGTATGGTACTCCCTGTAAATAGCTCCATTCTTGTGTATTTTATTTTATTCCTCTTGTATTACTATTTTATTTGTATTATTTTTTAACTGCATCGTTGGGAATGGTTCGTAAGCAAGCATTTCACGGTAAAGTCTACACCAGTTGTATTCTGCGCATGTGACAAATAAAAATTGATTTGATTTTATTCAGTTATTTCAGCAAGCAGCATTCAAAACAGGAAGTTTAAGCGGTTATTGTGTTGTGCTTCACTGTAATCAGAGAGCTAATATCAATACTATGCATGCCAGTCTCTCTTGGCTATAAGTAAAGGAGAGACTGACTGCATCACTTTTTGTTTTAAAATAAGAACCATTAATGTGTTAAATTCCTATTTTTTTTGCATAGTCAATTTACACACACCACTGACACACACACTTACCACACCAGCTTAATGTTCTGGTATTATGTCATGTTTAATGTTTTGTGTGGACCCCAGGAAGAGTAGCTGCTGCAATCGCAAACAGCTAATGGGCATCCTAATACAAAATACAAAATAAAATGTTTTTGCCTATATACATTTTACATTTACATTTTAGTCATTTAGCAGACGCTCTTATCCAGAGCGACTTACAGGAGCAATTAGGGTTAAGTGCCTTGCTTAAGGGCACATCGACAGATTTTTCACCTAGTCGGCTCGGGGATTAGAACCAGCGACCTTTCGGTTACTGGCACAAAGCTCTTACCCACTAAGCTACCTGCCGCCCTAATCAATTATGTTTTTAGACAATAACATTATTCTACCTAGGCTACAACAACAGTGCAATGAGGAAAGTATTCTTGTTATCAAGTGACTACACAGTTATTGTATCGGGCTGTAAACTAAAGTGATACAATAACTGTGTAGTCACTTGATAACAAGAATACTTTCCTCATTGCACTGTGTTGTTGTAGCCTAGGTAGAATAATGTTATTGTCTAAAAACATAGGCCTAATCAATAGTGGAGCTTTGCGTGCCCGACTGCTGCAGAGCGCAGCATGGAGGAACGCACAGATCTGCCAATTCATAATAAATATAAATATATTGTACTTTGACAGGTAAATATTTATACCCCTAATATTTAGCTAATGAGTGGCCCAATATCTAGCTAATATTTAGCTTCTTAGGCTACACAACTCTAGCCTCTCTCTTCCAGCTATTCCCGTGCGCAATAGGCTATAGGCTACGGACGCAAGACTCTCCTCTTCTCGTGAAATCCCAGGAAAATCTATAGGCTACAAAATCTATAGGAGATTTATCTTTAATGCTAT
Source organism: Coregonus lavaretus (assembly GCF_964263955.1). Lineage (NCBI taxonomy): Eukaryota > Metazoa > Chordata > Actinopteri > Salmoniformes > Salmonidae > Coregonus > Coregonus lavaretus. The sequence continues at coordinate 60,384,437 of NC_139990.1, read as the reverse complement.
GCCTAATAGGCTTTTCGTAGAGAGAAGCAGGCTTGCTCTTACTAATTGCTGAATGTAAAATTGGCCTAAGCCAAATGAACTGTCTGGGAAAGTTGCGGAGAGAATGCATCACTGGCCAGTGATGATAACATTGTTGCACTGATGTATTAAATGGTTGCACAGGACAGACAGTGATGAGCACAGTGAAAAAGAATATCCAAACGAATTGACATCCATTCGAAAAATGGAAATCACTTGCAAACCACTTGAGCAACGAGTCAAGCAATGACATGATGCAAAAGATGCGCAGGCTAAACAGTGTTTCATTTAAAAGCGTGTTTCTATATTATATTTTTTATTAGGCTACATGTAGCCTACATTGAAGTATTATTAGCAGTTGTCACTATGACAATGAACACACCCTGAAGCACTGAATGGTCCGTGTTACCTCCTTAATAATAGGCCTATACAGCGTCCAGTAGGATGCTTTGATCAGTCGATTGACAGGTGTAGGCCACTGTAGAACGATAAACTTTCCTCTAGTGTGGATGCTCGCCAACGTTTTATAGTTATGTATAATTTATTTATCGTCCTTGGTGTGGACTGTTCTTATTATAGCTCAGTGTTGTGAACGGCCCTTAACGCTTAAATTGGTAAATGCCGCCCTCTAGCAGATAACATGAATATGGTATGAATACAGCAGTGGTTCTCAACCACGGATTGATAAGATAGAAATCACGACTGCAACATTGATAGCCTACTAAAAAGGATTTAATATTCCCTGCTACAGTATGTGGTTTTAATTATCATTTTGGAGGGGGAGGGTTACATGTTTTTTTTTCAAACGCTCGGGGAGGGCCAGGTAAAAATATATTTTCCTCAGGGGGAGGGTCATCCATTTTCATTTCAAAGAGGTCCGATTACCTCCAGGTATCCTTCAATATAAATAACGTTCACTCCCTAACCTTTCAGAGTATCCTCCTAACCTTTCTTAGTGCTGATGTAGCCTTGGTCTCTGGATTAGACTGGCCTTTAGTCTGAGTCCACCTCTTAGTGCCCTGACTCTATCACCTTCTTCTCCATCTCTTTGTGTGTGTGTGTGTGTGTGTGTGTATGTGTGTGAAAGTGTGATATTTGGGCATGCTCCAAGGGTCTCCAGTAATTCACACATTATTTATGAGTTCTTAATGTGTGATGAGATGAACTGGCAGAGCTGACGGAGGAGAGGAGCAGCTGCTGTGTGAGTGTGTGTTTACTGTTCCTATTACCAGGCTGTCATGTTCGGTCTGATTAGACGGTGTCATGAGAGAACAGAACCACTGTCTTCTACAGCAGGGTTTCCCAAACTCGGTCCTGCATGTTTTGGGTCCTGCCCTAGCACTACACAGCTGATTAAAATAATCGAAGCTTGATGATGAGTTGGTTATTTGAATTATTTGAGTGATTTTAATCATGTGTGTGTGTGTTTGTGTGTGTGTGTGTGTGTGTGAGGTGAAGTTTAGTGAACAAACTATGCAGTGTGTGGAGTCTTGTCGTTCTTGAACAAGTCTTTAACAAAGTCTTTAACAGTTGAACCAACTTGTGAAGTGGAGTCCTGAGGCCATATCTAAGTTGTGTTTCCGTATGCACATTATTATCATCATTAGTACAGAGCTCCTGTAGCATCATCACTGGTGAGTCATTGTTACAAAGCTTACTTTCCTATACTTTCCTCATCTGAGGTCTGAGGGTCTAAGAGCAGTGGGGAAAGAGGGGGAGTGAGGAGAAAGGAAGTAAAGAGAGTAGGTGAAAGAAGAGGAGGAATTAGAGAGAGAGAGAGAGAGAGAGAGAGAGAGAGAGAGAGAGAGAGAGAGAGAGTAATTCTCCATACCCCTCAAGGCAAGGGACTCCTTACCCCTGCAGCTCTTTTTCTGCTCTCTCTCTCTCTCTCTCTCTCTCTCTCTCTCTCTCTCTCTCTCTCTCTCTCTCTCTCTCTCTCTCTCTCTCTCTCTCTCTCTCTCTCTCTCTCGCTGTTTGGAGAGGTTTGTCAGCACAACGCAGTACCCATTTTGTTCATTGCCTTAAAGTGGCCTGATGGGGTTATTTCGACTGCATTTCAACATTTAAGCTGTTTATTTTACCCTTATTTTACCAGGTAAGTTGACTGAGAACGCATTCTCATTTACATCAACAACCTGGGGAATAGTTACAGGGGAGAGGAGGGGGGATGAATGAGCCAATTGGAACCGGTGCACTATTGGATTACTATAGCAGCACACCACAATATCGGCTGCCGTCACTTATATGGCAAGGGTTCCGATATTGACTTGCCTATAGCCAGTTAGCCACCAGTGGTCCGAAAAGTGCTGTAGGAGGGCATTAGTGGTGATCAGTAGAACACTTTGTGGGGGTCAGCACGGAACCATTCTAACACTGATGTGGTGGAGCAGGATCACACACACACACACACACACACAAATGCACGCACGCACGCACACACACACACCATCAGGCCCAACCGAAAGCGTTTCAGACTGGCACCTCTTGGCACGTATAGTGCTGAATACCAAACTGCCCCTGCTAAACTTTCAGACATAAACAGTCACAGTTCTGCTGTTTCAGCCTATTGCTGGTGTGCACAAAATGTGTGTGTCTGTGTGTGCTATACTGTGCTATATAGTTACTGGTGTTTCATCTGATGTCTACAGTAGCAGTGAAATATACCTGTACATCAAAGCAGACTAGTGGAATAGATTCTGTAACTATACATCACACACACAAACACACAGACAAGAGTGCTCAAATACACACCCCTCTGATCCAAGTGTGGGGAGTAACAAAACACAGAGTAACAAAACACTTCCCTCTTCAGCTGTCAATCACACTACTGCAGAGATAGAGAGAAAGGGGTAGTGGCAGAAAAACAGATGGTTGTGTGTGTGTGTGTGTGTGTGTGTGTGTGTGTGTGTGTGTGTGTGTGTGTTTGAGAAAGAGGTATGAATGTGTGATTCTCTGACTCATTACAGATAATTAAATTTTACAGAGTTTGACGTTCAGTTCAGTCATTGTTAATATTTGATTTGCTTAGACTAATGAATTCATTACGGTTTTAATTGCATCGCCTTCGGTTGATACATGCAAGTGTAATATCAACACTGTGACCCTGCAACAGGACCACACAGGCAAGCAGGCACACACACACACACACACACGCACACACACATACACACAGGGAGTAAAAGACAGTCTGGGCACTGAAAGCTAAACTCAGACTAAAGGACAGTCTGATCCAGACACACATTCAGGCTACTCTGGTGATTGAGTGCCTATATGGAGTTGTAGTAATGAAGTCATGAACACACACACATACTAACTCTCTCTCAGGTTTCCCACCTCTCTCCCTGCGGATTAGAGGCAGCTGTTTGCCTTTATGGTCATTACTGATCTGCTCGTTTTATAATTATTAACACACACACCCAAGTGATTGGAGAATTTGATAATTACTAACCATCTGGAGCACCATTCTAGCTAATCACCTAGAAAGAGAGAGAGAGATGTGTAGAGGGAGGGAGAGATCTTAAAGGGAAATGACACCGCTGGACAGTTTTTCCAGTCCCCCTACATAATTATGAGTGATGAGAGGGTGTTTCAGACATAATTATGCACTATAGCTGTATTTTTGAATTTTCTCACGGGGAGAGTTAAACCAATGACGCCATTGGTTGATTGAGCCTGCTGTCTGATCTAAAAATGAATGGAGTCATGTTTTATAGCAATTTTTGTGGACTTTGTGTTTCGCCGATTGCACGATCATGCTAGCAGCGAGTAGATATGGTTGTCCTTGTTCAATAGAGCCATTGGACTTGTCTCAACAATATTCTTACCTGCCAGGACATTGCTGAATTTCTAGGTTGACTCATTTTCCCTGGCTTTTTAAAGATTACAGCCAACGGGAGCCCTACTTCCTTGTTCCCACCCTCAATGGGTTTTCAAAACAGGGGCGGTACTAGTTTACAGGTTCACGGGAGGTATGTTACCGTGCACTGTCTATCCAAGATTGCTAATTAATTACCTACAATGGCTGCTTCTGATGAAGAAGAGCTGAATTACGATTTGATTCTGTAATTTTCCATAGGAACATACAGCCCTATTTATTTGAGCCAGAATACACTGAAGAGGAGTTGAGACAGCAAGAAAAATAATTGCGAGACCAGCAAATAGTGGCGGCAGCCTGAACTAGCTGGACCAGGACTCGTGAGGGCAAATGACAAACAAGTAAGTTGTTTTGCTGTCAGTAGCTAGCTACTGTAACAATATCAGCTCTCTCTTTACGTGAGGCGGTGTTGTTCAGTACAGTACAATTTGGCTATCTATGTTTGCTATACCTAAAATGTACTGTAATCTAGCATTATAGCTAGCTAGCTAACTAGCCTAGCTAGCCTCAGTGCCTCTCATTAGGAAAGAAAATGGAGAAATGTTTTGATGATGATGGCAGAGAGTAAAGGAATAACTTTGGCTTCATGACTCATATTAGTCTTGGAGTAACAATACCTGTGTGTTGTAGCTAGCTGACGTGTGTCTGTGAGATGTCTGGTATTCTACACCATGCTGCTAGGAATACAGACAGTACACAACGATTGCCCATGCTTGTCTAATAGCATTTTTGTCTTCCTCTCATAGACAATACCGCTTAGATACAAAAAAGTTGATGACTCTCAAGAGGTGAAAGGTCCCATAACAACAATCTCCCCTTGTCTCAAAGTGACTCAGAACACCTCACTGCACCACCCTGTCACGATCATCGGTGAGAGAGGAGGACCAAGGCGCAGCGTTGAATGCGAACATATTTATTTATATAGTGATCACACGAACAAAACAACAAAACGAAAACGTGACGTCCCTGGTTACATACACGAACCAACACGGAACAAGAAACCACAATGAATGAATGCCTAACGGCTACCTAAGTATGACTCCCAATCAGAGACAACGAGCTACAGCCGTCTCCGATTGGGAGCCACCCTGGCCAACATAGATATACAACAACTAGAACCAACACACATGAAAACTCACACCCTGGCTCAACATATTAGAGTCCCCAGAGCCAGGGCGTGACAGTACCCCCCCCCCTAAAGGCGCGGACTCCAACCGCGCCAACCAAATACCACAGGGGAGGGACCGGGTGGGCACTCCGCCTTGGCGGCGGATCCGGCTCCGGGCATGATCCCCACTCGCTCTCTAACCCCCCAAAGTACCCCTGGTCCGGTCTGGCCCTGCTGACCGGAGCTGGACTGCACACTGGTGGAGCGGATTGCTCTAGCTCCGGCGTGAAGCAGCTGACCCGTGCTGAACCAGGCACCAGTGGAACAGGCACGGGCTGTGCCGGACTGACGACGCACACCACTGGCTTGGTGTGGGGAGCATGAACGGCCCGAGCCGGGCTGACGAAACGCACCCCTGACTTGGTGCGGGGAGCAGGAGCGGGCCGAACCGGGCTGACGAAACGCACCCCTGACTTGGTGCGGGGAGCAGGAACGGGCCGAGCCGGGCTGACGAAGCGCACCACTGACTTGGTGCGGGGAGCAGGAACGGGCCGAGCCGGGCTGACGAAGCGCACCACTTACTTGGTGCGGGGAGCAGGAACGGGCCGAGCCGGGCTGACGAAGCGCACCACTGACTTGGTGCGGGGAGCAGGAACGGGCCGAGCCGGGCTGACGAAGCGCACCCCTGACTTGGTGCGGGGAGCAGGAACGGGCCGAGCCGGGCTGATGAAGCGCACCACTGACTTGGTGCGGGGAGCAGGAACGGGCCGAGCCGGGCTGACGACGCGCACCATTGGCCTGGTACGGGGAGCAGGAACAGGCCGGACCGTACTGGGGACACACACCACTGGTCCTACGCAGGGATCTGGAATGGGCCGGACCGGACTGGTAACACACCCCAGTACCTCTCGCCGTGCCTCTACACCTTCCATCCCCTCTTCGACCAGTGGCCCCCGTAACCTGGCGGCCTCCTCTGCCAACCCGCTGGGCCGCTCTGCCGCGGTCTCCTGCTGGCCCGTCGTCCACGGCGTTAGCCCCCCCCTAAAAATTTTCTGGCCGTCTCTCCTACCCGTGGACCAGGTCTCCATGTCCCTCGCCAGCCTTTCGCCCTTCTGCTTCCATGTCAAGCCCTTCTCTTCCTCACCCGGCTTGACCCAGTCGAGGAGGCGAAGGAGATCTGCTAGAGATCTCCCTGGCGATGGCTCCTGGACACGCTGCTTGGTCCAGTCTTGGTGGTTTCTTCTGTCCCGATCGTCGGTGAGAGAGGAGGACCAAGGCGCAGCGTTGAATGCGAACATTTTTATTTATATAGTGATCACACGAACAAAACAACAAAACAAAAACGTGACGTCCCTGGTTACATACACGAACCAACACGGAACAAGAAACCACAATGAATGAATGCCTAACGGCTACCTAAGTATGACTCCCAATCAGAGACAACGAGCTACAGCCGTCTCCGATTGGGAGCCACCCTGGCCAACATAGATATACAACAACTAGAACTAACACACATGAAAACTCACACCCTGGCTCAACATACTAGAGTCCCCAGAGCCAGGGCGTGACACACCCAAACGCACCATATGCAAGTATTCCCTTGCATATGGTGTAGCATTTATTATAAGCTTTAGTAGTATATTTTTCTTCTACTGTGTATATGTCATAAATTGCCATAACTGTTCCTGCATACTGCTGTTTAAACTTACCTCAAGAATAATAAACGCCATGTCTACTTATTTGCTGTATTGACAGACTAATCTATTGTTTTATTGAAGCATGTTTACTTGCCAACAAATTAAGTTTTAAATGATACACCAACTCCCTGCATCATTTGTTTTAGCAGTAAGCTTGAAGCTAGTTTATCCAAATACATTTCAAGAATATCACAATGAATTGATCCAGAAGTTGTAGTCAACACTTTATTGGTTTCTGATGCAGCTGTAATCATTTAGTCACTTGTCAGTACACTTGTAAAAAGATTATATAGAACACCATTATATACAGTGCATTCGGAAAGTATTCAGACCCCTTGACTTTTCCCACATATTGTTACGTTACAGCCTTATTCTGAAATGGATTCATTTTTTTTCTTTCAAAAACAGGTTTTTAGACATTTTTGCAAATTTATATACAAAGAACTGAAATATCACATTTACATAAGTATTCAGACCCTTTACTCTGTACTTTGTTGAAGTACCTTTGGCAGCGTTTATAGCCTTGAGTCTTCTTGGGTATGACGCTACAAGCTTGGCACACCTGTATTTGGGGAGTTTCTCCCATTCTTCTCTGTAGAGCCTCTCAAGCTCTGTCAGGTTGGATGGGGAGCGTTGCTGCACAGCTATTTTCAGGTCTCATTAGAGATGTTAGATCGGGTTCAAGTCCGGGCTCTGGCTGGGCCACTCAAGGGCATTCAGAGACTTTTCCAGAAGCCACTTCTGTGTTGTCTTGGCTGTGTGCTTAGGGTCGTTGTCCTGTTGGATGGTGAACCTTCGCCCCAGTCTGAGGTCCTGAGCGCTCTGGAGCAGGTTTTCATCAAGGATCTCTCTGTACTTTGCTCCGTTCATCTTTCCCTCAATACTGACTAGTCTCCCAGTCCCTGCTGCTGAAAAACATCCCCACAGCATGATGCTGCCACCACCATGCTTCACCGTAGGGATGGTGCCAGGTTTCCTCCAGACGTGACTCTTGGCATTCAGACCAAAGAGTTCAATCTTGGTTTCATCAGACCAGAGAATCTTGTTTCTCATGGTCTGAGAGTCTTTAGGTGCCTTTTGGCAAACTCCAAGCGGGCTGTCATGTGCCTTTTACTGAGGAGTGGCTTCCGTCTGGCCACTCTACCATAAAGGCTTAATTGGTGGAGTGCTGCAGAGATGGTTGTCCTTCTGGAAGGTTCTCCCATCTCCACAGAGGAACTCTAGAGCTCTGTCAGAGTGACCATCGGGTTCTTGGTCACCTCCCTGACCAAGGCCCTTCTCCCCCGATTGCTCCGTTTGGCCGGGCGGCCAGCACTAGGAAGAGTCTTGGTGGTTCCAAACTTCTTCCATTTAAGAATGATGGAAGCCACTGTGTTCTTGGGGACCTTCAATACTGCAGAAATGTTTTGGTACCCTTCCCCAGATCTGTGCCTTGACACAATCCTGTCTCTGAGCTCTACGGGCAATTCCTCCCACCTCATGGCTTGGTTTTTGCTCTGACATGCACTGTCAACTGTGGGACCTTATATAGACAGGTGTGTGCCTTTCCAAATCATGTCCAATCAGTTGAATTTACCACAGGTGGACTCCAATCAAGTTGTAGAAACATCTCAAGGATGATCAATGGAAACAGGATGCACCTGAGCTCAATTTCGAGTCTCATAGCAAAGGGTCTGAATACTTATGTAAATACGTTATTTATGTTTTTTATGTTTTATAAATGTACTAAAATGTCTAAAAACCTGTTTTCGCTTTGTCATGATGGGGTATTGTATGTAGATTGCTGAGGAAAATGTTTTCTTTAATCCATTTTAGAATAAGGCTGTAACATAACAAAATGTGGAAAAGTCAAGGGGTCTGAATATTTTCCGAAGGCACTGTACATATATACAACAGCTAGCGATTTCTATACCACAATGCAGTTGTGAGCATACTAGGCATTTATATATTATATTACAACATCAGTCTAACTAAATATGGATGTTGTGTTGGTTGAATGTTCCAGGCAGGTTCCAGAATGTTCTTCAGCTGGTGAACCTCTTCTTGTGTTGGGTAATGGCAGCTGGTTTAGCAGGCTTTGGCGCTGTGGCGATGTTGGCAGGGATGTTTTGTGGAGCTGTGACTCTGGCTCCTTGTAGACAACCATCTGCTCCTTTCTGCACTCCACAGCCAGGTGGATATAGCGTCTCGTACACTTTCTTCACTACCCACTGCTTCGACCTCTTGCAGAAGATTTGTTTGTACTGCAAGTCTCCTGGAAAGATATGAAGACTGATCATGAGGATGTGTAAAACATGAAGACTGATTATGAGGATATGTAACCATACAATGAACCGTGTCCATCTGTAAACAAAAAAGGGTACAGTAGACTGGTATGTGTTTTGTTACACTCAGAGTCAATAATGGGGCATTGAGATGGGCTGTTAGCAAAGGTTTGAGGGGGGCTTGACTTGTAGACAGTCTAGTTGTGTATTGTTGTGTATGAGCACCTACAGTTGTGCCGTTGAGTAGACAAGCACTGCCAACAATAGAGTGAATAGCCTAGAAGAGTATACACGAACAGCCTGAAAGCTTTCATCCAATGGGACAACAGGCTATGTACTACTAAAGCTGGTCAGCAGCAGCAGGATTAGTCTGTACGATACACAGTAGTCAGTGATTAGCCAACATTTTACTACTTTGTTCCTATCCATACACACTCAAACATGGTATTATATCCACCCACCCTCTTCATTTCAATAGATCATGCATACTAACCTTAACCTTCACACAATCCCCACTCCCAACAGACACAAGTCAGTCACCCACACCATCTCCTCCTTACTAATACCTATTTTTCTCCAATTTAGACTTCAAGCCTTGCATGAACAATCAACTAAGCCTCCATAATACAGAGAAAACTACAGTAGAAGTTGTAGCCTACTTGTAAACACACTAACTATGACAACAAGACACAGACCATGTTTATGCCTAGCTCCTGTTTATTTATTTGCTCATCATGGAGTCATGGAAAGATTGAGTAGATTTTGGTAAGATTTTAGACGGTTCCTGGTGCTGAGCTTGATGTTGATGGGATCGGACTCTAAATAGAACACATAGCCATGTTAGCCTCTGCAGTAGTTATTAGCTAGCTAGCTAACAGTTAGCTAACATAATCTAATGAAGCTAATGTTAGCTTGCAAAGTTACAAATCACATCGCCAGATGGCAGCTGGCTAATTACATTGATATGCTTTTAAATGTCTTGCCAGCGTATTATGAAAGCTAGCTAGCTAGCTAGATTTTGGTTTGGATAAACTAATGTAGTTCACTAGCTATATAGATAGTTAACTAGGTAAAGTTAGCTACGTTACCTCAGCTTTACTTATTTTCTGCTGCGCTGCTGTTGGCTGATCGGATGCCTTCCTCTTTGAAGTAAATTGGAAAATTGATGGAATAGCATCACTTTTCAACGCTCAACGACATGGCAACCCCATCAGTTGAGTCTTCAGTTCCGTTTCGAAATCCTCTGGCTGAATGTGCTGGCTACAAACACAGACATTTGGATATTTCTCACATCAACTGGATACACCTCCAAATCGCTATGAATTCTGGACATTGTGGTTTGCTTACAACCAGGAAATGTAGCTGGCAGAAACAATCGTATTTGTGTGTAATGAGGAAATTCTAAATTCTTACTACACACATGATATGTTAATAACATATTAATGGACATATATAGAGAAATAGAGCAGCAGTGAAATGTCCCTTTAAGAAAATGCACTCACAGCCACAAATCAATATTAAATATGTTGTTAAAACATTCTTCAAGGTTTCTCTCATATGGGAGCTTTTCCCTGGTTCATCTCTGAAAACATGTTTTGTGTTGCTACTAACTTCTCTATCAGAAAACATGAAATTCTGTCCTTTTCTCGCAGTTTAGTGTTTTTCGTCATGAATCTTGTTCTGGAGGCAGCTCTGCACAGTAGTCACTAGCTGGCACAGCCACAAAGTCATAAAATCTGATTTTAAACCTAACCTTAACCACACTGCTAACCCTAATGCTTAACCCTAACCTTAAATGAAGACCTAAAAGCTCATTCTTGTTTTCGTGGATTTTTTCAACATAGCCAATTTTGACTTTGCAGCTGGCATATCCAGGACCAGACTCATGACAATAAACGTCAACCTGCCCTTTTCTCCATGAAGAAAATACCTTTCAGCTTCACACACCACATTCCTCTTTCTGTTTTTACCTCTCTTTGTTTCCTTCGTACTTTGCCCTTTGCCAACCTTTTCCTTCTCGCCTCGCCTCACCTCAACTTTTTATTTTCCCAACATGTCTTTCTTTCTCTGCCCACTACCTCTTCTCTAATCTCTCACTCCATATTGCGTTTCTCCTTTCATCGCTCTGCCCTATACATTTTTTAGCAGGTCAACTGATCAGTGGTTGGACCATCCTCTGTGCTTTAGTTGTGTGTGTGTGTGTATTTGTGTGTGTATGTGTGTGTGTGTGTGTGTGTGTGCATACGCACACCTGCACGCATTTGTGTTTGTGCCTGTGGCTCTATGTGTGTATGCAGTTGTGCATATGTTTGTGTGTGTGTGTGTGCGGTTGGCATGCAAGGGCATGTGTGTATGTGTGTAGTTTATATTAAATCAAAGTGTTTTGATTTGATTACCGTGTGTATATTTCCATGTTTAGTATAAAAGCAGGTGAGAAGAGCACTGTGCATCAATACCAACAACGACATAGAGATATACTGAACAAAAATATAAATGCAACATGCAACAATTTCAACGATTTTACTGAGTTACAGCTCATATAAGGAAATCAGTCAATTGAAATAAAGAAATGAGGCCCTAATCTATGGATTTCACATGACTGGGCAGGGGTGCAGCCATGGGTGGGCCTGGGAGGGCATAGGCCCACCCACTTGGGAGCAAGGCACACCCACTGGGGAGCCAGGCCCAGCCAATCAGAATTCGTTTTTCCCCACAAAAGGGCTTTATTACAGACATACATACTCCTCAGTTTTATCAGCTGTCCGGGTGGTTGGTCTCAGACGATCCCGCAGGTGAAGAAGCCGGATGTGGAGGTCCTGGGCTGGCCTGGTTACACCTGGTCTGCGGTTGTGAGGCCAGTTGGACGGACTGCCAAATTCTCTAAAACGACGTTGGAGGCGGCTTATGGTAGAGAAATGAACATGAAATTATCTGGCAACAGCTCTGGTGGACATTCCTATAGTCAGCATGCCAATTGCACGCTCCCTCAAAACCTGAGACATCTATGGCATTGTGTTGTGTGACAAAACTGCACATTTTAGAGTGGCCTTTTATTGTCCCCAGCACAAGGTGCGCCTGTGTAATGATCATGCTGTTAATCAGTTTCTTGATATGCCATACCTGTCAGGTGGATGGATTATCTTGGCAAAGGAGAAATACTAACAGGGATGGAAACAAATGAGTGTACAATATTTGAGAGAAATAAGCTTTTTGTGCGTGTGGACAATTTCTTGGTTCTTTTATTTCACCTCATGGGACCAACATGTTGCGTTTATATTTTTGTACAGTATATTAGAGATAGATATTACACATAGAGATATACAGTAGAGAGACAGTATGTAGACAGTAGAGATGGACAGTAGAGAAGGACAGTAGAGATGGACAGTAGAGAGACAGTAAAGAAGGACAGTAGAGATGGATAGTAGAGATGGACAGTAGAGAGACAGTAGAGATGGACAGTAGAGATGGACAGTAGAGAGACAGTAGAGATGGACAGTAGAGAAGCACAGTAGAGATAGACAGTAGAGAAGAACAGTAGAGAAGGACAGTAGAGATGGATAGTAGAGAAGGACAGTAGAGAAGGACAGTAGAGAAGGACAGTAGAGATGGACAGTAAATAAGGACAGTAGTGAAGGACAGTAGAGAAGGACAGTAGAGATGGACAGTAGATAAGGACAGTAGAGATGGACAATAGTGAAGCCCGGTAGAGAAGGACAGTAGAGATGGACAGTAAAGAAAGACAGTAGAGAAGGACAGTAGAGAAGTACAGTAGAGAGACAGTAGAGATGGACAGTAAAGAAGGACAGTAGAGATGGACAGTAGAGAAGGACAGTAGATAAGGACAGTAGAGATGGACAGTAGAGAGACAGTAAAGAAGGACAGTAGAGAAGACAGTAGAGAGACAGTAGAGATGGACAGTAAAGAAGGACAGTAGAGATGGACAGTAGAGAAGAACAGTAGATAAGGACAGTAGAGATGGACAGTAGAGAGACAGTAGAGAAGGACAGTAGAGAAGGACAGTAGAGAGACAGTAGAGAGAAGTAAAAGCAGAGATAGACAATAGAGATAAGCAGACGATTTAAGGCACTTTAACAATGAAGAGAGAGTTTGGACACAGCTCTGTATTTCCCACACCACTGCAAAGAGCCTATGGGTTGTTGTTTTGTTGTTTTGTATGCAGGCCCATTGCCCACGTTGTGTATGTGTGTGTGTATGTGTGTGTGTATGTGTGTCTTCTCTGGCTGTGAGGTATATCCCTGTCCTGCGGTGTTGGATTACTCAGAACATTAAATAGAGAATAACGGAGGGAGGAGAGGAAGGGAAACCTTCCAAAGATAAAAAAGTATGTAGGCTTTGTGTGTGTGTGTGCGTATTTTGAGTATTTATACATTTCCCATCTGACTCTTGGGAAGTAGATAAAGGGCCTCATTGCCAACATCCCGAAGTATCCCTTTAAACATTTCACAGTCTTCCATTGTATCCAAGCCCAGAGGCCAGGAGCAAGTAGCATCAACATACTTCTACTTTCCTATTTATCCTTTCTATGTGTCTGACTGTCTATTTCTCTCTCTGTCTATATCTCTGTTTTGTAACACATAGATTTTCTAGTAAGTCCATGGCGTACTAAATCTGTGCTGTATTAGAAGTTTACTGGGAAGAGAACGCTGTCAAATAGTTTAGGAAAATCCAGAACAGAGGCTTCAGATTCAAAACAGATTAAATAAATACACAAAGACAAACGGCACTGTTACTCAAACCTTATCAGTGTCCATTCACTGTAGGAAACTTCTGTGTGTGTGTGTGTCTGTGTCTCTGTGTGTGTGTGTATGTGTGTGTATGATTATGCAGTGTGTGTAGCTGTCCAGTACAGGTAATCAATGTGGCTTAATGCTTTTACAGGATCAAGTAACGTCCGTCTGCAACATGCAGGGATCTCTCGCTCTCTCACTCACACATAAACACACGCACGCACACGCACACACACACACACACACACACACACAGTATGCATATTTTAAGTTCACTTCAGTTTAGCAGCTCAAGTTAACTTACTTCTCAGGTAACGGAGAATGTGTGTGTGTGTGTAACAAAAGCGTGTGATTTATGTAGATGAGTGTCGTCGTCCGTAGAGGAGGAGAATTCCCAGGCCTGACTAGTGGCTGAATGATTCATCAGTCTGGCTGCGGCAGGCATCAATAATGGATGGCATAGCAGGTCATGCAGGATTCCGCGCCCTGTGATTAAAAGTGCCCCACTTCAGAGCTAAACGCCTCACTTCCTCTCTTCTCCTCTTCCTGCAGGGACACCTCTACACACAAACACACTCAAAAACACACACACACTCACCGCTTAACTTCCCCTTCACAGCTAATCCATCTCTACTCTTTTCATCTTAACGTCATCTCACCGTAGACACACACACAAGCTTACTGTTGCCTCATCACTACCTTTCACTTTGAAATCTGTTTCTTTACAGTAAGTTCATCACAGAGAGAAAGAGGGAGTAGGAGAAGATAGGGAGTCGAGGGGGAAGAGATGGAGATGGAGAAGAGAGGGAGAAGTGATGGAGAAGAGAGGGAGAGCTGCTGGACCTTTCCTTCCTGAGACTCTGACTCTCTCTCTCTCTCTCTCTCTCTCTCTCTCTCTCTCTCTCTCTCTCTCTCTCTCTCTCTCTCTCTCTCTCTCTCTCTCTCTCTCTCTCTCTCTCTCTCTCTCTCTCTCTCTCTCTCTCTCTCTCTCTCTCTCTCTCTCTCTCTCTCTCTCTCTCTCTCTCTCTCTCTCTCTCTCTCTCTCTCTCTCTCCTGTATGTGGGTGTTGATGTGACAGAACAAATCTGGGCCTATTAGGAAACATCACCCCTCCACCGTCTACTCCACACTATACATACTAATGCACAACTACAGAGACAGAGAAAAGAGAATGGGAGAGAGAGAGTGCGAGAATGTGTGTGTGTGTGTGCCTGCCTGTGTTCCTGTCTGCGTGCGTGCATTGAAATATGTTCCACATAATCGTGTTACTTTCCCGTAAAATGAGGATGTTTGATGGCGCAGATGGCATTTAGGCATAAAGTGGAGAGACGTAATGAACAAGAAAGACAGAGAGAAAGAGATAGAGAGGATGAAGGAATGAAGGTATAAAGGTGTTAGTGTGAGCCAGCCTGTGGAGAAGTGTAGGGGATAGAGTGTATGAGGGGATGTGTGTAGAGAGAGGTTCAGAAGGAGACCAGTCAGTTTGAGAAGCAGAGAGTTACAGTGTGATATTATTGTACAGAGGAATGTGCTGAAATACTGGATGGTGAAAGAGAGGGAAAGAGTGAAATAAGATAAAATGAGGGGGGAG
>NC_139990.1:60209818-60368937 GCF_964263955.1 Coregonus lavaretus | reverse complement strand
AAAGGACCAGCTGACATCATGTCAGTGATTCTCTCGTTAACACAGGTGAGAGTGTTGGCGAGGACAATGCTGGAGATCACTCTGTCATGCTGATTGAGTTAGAATAACAGACTGGAAGCTTTAAAAGGAGGGTGGTACTTGAAATCATTGTTCTTCCTCTGTTAACCATGGTTACCTGCAAGGAAACACGTGCCGTCATCATTGCTTTGCACAAAAAGGGCTTCACAGGCAAGGATATTACTGCTAGTAAGATTGCACCTAAATCAACCATTCATCGGATCATCAAGAAGAGAGGTTCAATTGTTGTGAAGAAGGCTTCAGGGCGCCTAAGAAAGTCCAGCAAGCGCCAGGACTGTCTCCTAAAGTTGATTCAGCTGTGGGATCGGGGCACCACCAGTGTAGAGCTTGCTCAGGAATGGCAGCAGGCAGGTGTGAGTGCATCTGCATGCACAGTGAGGCGAAGACTTTTGGAGGATGGCCTGGTGTCAAGAAGGGCAGCGAGGAAGCCACTTCTCTCCAGGAAAAACATCAGGGACAGACTGATATTCTGCAAAAGGTACATGGATTGGACTGCTGAGGACTGGGGTAAACTCATTTTCTCTGATGAATCGCCTTTCCGATTGTTTGGGGCATCAGGAAAAAAGCTTTTCCGGAGAAGACAAGGTGAGCACTACCATCAGTCCTGTGTCATGCCAACAGTAAAGCATCCTGAGACCATTCATGTGTGGGGTTGCTTCTCAGCCAAGGGAGTGAGCTCACTCACAATTTGCTTAAGAACACAGCCATGAATAAAGAATGGTACCAACATATCCTCCGAGAGCAACTTCTCCCAACCATCCAAGAACAGTTTGGTGACGAACAATGCCTTTTCCAGCATGATGGAGCACCTTGCCATAAGGCAAAAGTGATAACTAAGTGGCTCAGGGAACAAAACACCGACATTTTGGGTCCATGGCCAGGAAACTCCCCAGACCTTAATCCCATTGAGAACTTGTGGTCAATCCTCAAGAGGCGGGTGGACAAACAAAAACCCACAAATTCTGACAAACTCCAAGCATTGATTATGCAAGAATGGGCTGCCATCAGTCAGGATGTGGCCCAGAAGTTAATTGACAGCATGCCAGGGCGGATTGCAGAGGTCTTGAAAAAGAAGGGTCAACACTGCAAATATTGACTCTTTGCATAAACTTCATGTAATTGTCAATAAAAGCCTTTGACACTTATGGAATGCTTGTAATTATACTTCAGTATACCATAGTAACATCTGACAAAAATATCTAAAAACACTGAAGCAGAAAACTTTGTGAAGACCAATACTTGTGTCATTCTCAAAACTTTTGACCACGACTGTACACTTAGGTAGGAGTCATTAAAACTTGTTTTTCAACCACCACACATTTCTTGTTAACAAACTATAGTTTGGCAAGTCGGTTAGGACTAGTTTTTCCAACAATTGTTTACAGACAGATTATTTCACTTATAATTCACTGTATCACAATTCCAGTGGGTCAGAAGTTTACACACACTAAGTTGACTGTGCCTTTAAACAGCTTGGAAAATTCCAGAAAATGATGTAATGGATTTAGAAGCTTCTGATAGGCTAATTGACATCATTTGAGTCAATTGGAGGTGTACCTGTGGATGTATTTCAAGGCCTACCTTCAAACCCAGTGCCTCTTTGCTTGACATCATGGGAAAATCAAAAGAAATCAGTCAAAAAAATTATAGACCTCCACAAGTCTGGTTCATCCTTGGGAGCAATTTCCAAATGCCTGAAGGTACCACGTTTATCTGTACAAACAGTAGTACGCAAGTATAAACACCATGGGACCACGCAGCCGTCATACTGCTCAGGAAGGAGACACATTCTGTCTCCTAGATATGAACGTACTTTGGGCCGAAAAGTGCAAATCAATCCCAGAACAACAGCAAAGGACCTTGTGAAGATGCTGGAGGAAACAGGTACAAAAGTATCTATATCCACAGTAAAACAAGTCCTATATCGACATAACCTGAAAGGCCGCTCAGCAAGTAAGATGCCACTGCTCCAAAACCGCCCAAAAATGCCAGACTACGGTTTGCAACTGCACATGGGGACAAAGATCATACTTTTTGGAGAAATGTCCTCTGGTCTGATGAAACAAAAATAGAACTGTTTGGCCATAATGACCATCGTTATGTTTGGAGGAAAAAGGGGATGCTTGCAAGCCGAAGAACACCATCCCAACCGTGAAGCACGGGGGTGGTAGCATCATAATGTGGGGGTGCTTTGCTGCAGGAGGAACTGGTGCACTTCACAAAATAGATGGCATCATGAGGAAGGAAAAGTATATGGATATATTGAAGCAACATCTCAAGACATCAGTCAGGAAGTTAAAGCTTGGTCACAAATGGGTCTTCCAAATGGACAATGACCCCAAGCATACTTCCAAAGTTGTGGCAAAATGGCTTAAGGACAACAAAGTCAAGGTATTGGAGTGGCCATCACAAAGCCCTGACCGCAATCCTATAGAAAATGTGTGGGCAGAACTGAAAAAGCGTGTACGAGCAAGGAAGCCTACAAACCTGACTCAGTTACACCAGCTCTGTCAGGAGGAATGGGCCAGAATTCACCTAACATATTGTGGGAAGCTTGTGGAAGGCTACCCGAAACGTTTGACCCGAGTAAAACAATTTATAAGGCAATGCTACCAAATACTAATTGAGTGTATGTAAACTTCTGACCCACTGGGAATGTGATGAAAGAAATAGAAGCTGAAATAAATAATTCTCTACTATTATTCTGACATTTCACATTCTTAAAATAAAGTGGTGATCCTAACTGACCTAAAACAGGGAATATTTACTAGGATTAAATGTCAGGAATTGAAGAACTGAGTTTAAATGTATTTGGCTAAGGTGTATGTAAACTTCCGACTTCAACTGTATATACAGTACCAGTCAAAAGTTTGGACACACCTACTCATTCAAGGGTTTTTCTTTATTTTTCACTCTTTTCTACATTGTAGAATAGTAGTGAAGATATCACAACTATGAAATAATATGTATGGAATCATGTAGTAACCAAAAAAAGTGTTAAACATCTAAATATATTTTATATTTGAGATTCTTCTAACTCTTTGCCTTGATGACAGATTTGCACACTCTTGGCATTCTGTCAATCAGCTTCACCTGGAATGCTTTTCCAACAGTTTTGAAGGAGTTCCCACATATGCTGAGCACTTGTTGGCTGCTTATCCTTCACTCTGCGGTCCGACTCACCCCAAACCATCTCAACTGGGTTGAGGTCGGGGGATTGTGGATGCCAGGTCATCTGATGTAGCACTCCATCACTCTCCTTCTTGGTAAAATAGCCCTTACACAGCCTGGAGGTGTGTTGGGTCATTGTCCTTTTGAAAAGCAAATTATAGTCCCACTAAGCCCACACCAGATGGGATGGCGTATCGCTGTAGAATGCTGTGGTAGCCATGCTGGTTAAGTGTGCCTTGAATTCTAAATAAATCACTGACAGTGAGCACCCCCACAGAGCACCCCCACACCATCACACCTCCTCCTCCATGCTTTACGGTGGGAACTACACATGCGGAGATCATCCATTCACCCATACCGCGTCTCACAAAGACACGGCGGTTCGAACCAAAAATCTCCAATTTGGACCAAAGGACAGATTTCCACCGGTCTAATGTCCATTGCTCTTGTTTGTTGGCCCAAGCAGGTCTCTTCTTCTTATTGGTGTCCTTTAGTAGTGGTTTCTTTGCAGCAATTCGACCACGAAGGCCTGATTCACACAGTCCCCTCTGAACAGTTGATGTTGAGATATGTCTGGGACTTGAATTCTGTGAAGCATTTATTTGGGCTGCAATTTCTGAGGCTGGTAACTCCAATGAACTTATCCTCTGCAGCAGAGGTAACCCTTGAATGAGTAGGTGTGTCCAAACTTTTGACTGGTACTGTATATGTCAGGTGTGTATCTGCAGAGACAGTGTGGAGGCCAAGCAGGTGGTGATGGCAATAGCCACCAAGCTGGGTTTCAGTGCCCTGGACAGGGGCTCTCTCTCAGCAGCCCGGGAGCTGGAGGACTTCCCCTTGCAGCTGTTCCCCCAGTGGAGGCTCCCCCTGCGCATCGCCATCAGCCTCAGCACTGCCTTCTTCTACCTGCTGATCAGAGACATCATCTACGCATACGTCACCCAGGGCAATGACATCTTCTTCAGAATCATGGTCTTGCTGGCAAACAAGGTACAGGCCCTCTGTGTGTGTTTGTAACCTCTGCAGGAGTGTCCCATCGTGTCTCTGATCATGAGGTCTCTGTTACCTGCCTTGTGTCCTGGCTTCCTTCCTGCAGCTCTACAGAGGCACAAAGTACAGGTCAGACCTCTGTGTGTTTGTGCATACATTTATGTTGATTATAAGTGTGTATGTATGTTTAACATCGGGGGCTTCCCTGATTGGCTGGACGATGTGCAGGAAACAGCTGGGTCTTCTGGCACTGGGGTTCGTTGATATGCACGTGCTCTATACACTGATCATACCCATATGCTGCTCCATACAACACACACTTATCTCACAGGTTGTCAATGAGGTAGGAGAACTCGGGACGAGTATGTGTGTTCCTGTGACAGGGATAAAGATGATACTGTATCTAATGTAACTCGTTTTTACCAGCCTCTCGTTGTCTCTCTCAGACGAAGGCCAATAAGACCACTCCATTTGAGTTCGACAACACAGAGGCCTGGGGCACAGACTCCTTTGTCCTGGGGATCCTGGGCTTCTGTCTCTACGTCCTGCTGGTGATCACCTCCCTGCCATCTGTAGGAGCAGCGCTCAGCTGGAGGGAGTTCAGCTTCGTTCAGGTACAAGGAACGTGTGTTTGTGTGCTTGCGTGTATGTATGTCATGATCTAACCCCCTCTGTTATCACTCATTCGCTTCTGAGAACGTGTTTCTCTGAGAATTTCCTGCTGAGTCATGGCGCTGTAGATAACATTGCTTCAACTATCAGAGCTGTAAAAATGGTTGTTAAATCAATAAGTCATAATTTGATCACTGGAGACACTTATAGTGTGTGCGCTCTCCCCCACCAGTCCAAGCTGGGCCACCTGACTCTGCGGTTGTATACAGCCCAAGGCTTACTGTATGGCTAGAACAAGTTCCTGTGTTCCTCCACCTACAAGTGGTACACCCCACCGGGCTACATGCAGTGTCTGGTCCTTCCCTCTGTGGTGCTGGTCCCCAGATAGATCTCTTTGGTAAACATGGACAGCGGTATTATTATAATTTTTTCCTGAGAGTTTCTCCTCACCACTGGTTTTCCAGTGGTTACGTGATTTAGAAAGTTATTGATCGTCTGCTCTCACGCAGGACTAAATTAACTTGTCATTGGTTGCACTGAAAAAAATATTTGTATAAAACTGCAAATGACAGTCCTATCATTCTTAATTGTCATCAGTTGTTACATTGATGAAGTAGAATGCATCACTAGAGTGGGCAAGACAGAATAAAAGCAACTTTTAATAATTGTATTGGCAAGTGTAACAGCAAACAAAGTAATTATAGGTGACTCGTTTTGGACAAACAAATGTGATCCAAAACATTTATTGTATTTAAAATTGCAACTACAAACTTATCCATTACAGCTTTCAGATAGTTATGTAATAATATTTACATTGTATTAAGGCAACATGCGGACTATGAACTGATACTTGGATAATGAAATAAAGTGTTCAGTCTCCTCACAATAATCAATTTATCTAGACAACTTGTTTCCATAAGCCGGGTTGATTTGTAATCCATTATTTTTCTGGGTGCGTAACATTGGTCTGAATTTGATAAAGGCCCTCTTTGGCAATGCAGTAAGTGGGGTTACATCTGTGTTCCAACATTAAGGTTAACGAAGTAGACGGAAGTCAGCGAGTAAAGTGGAGGGAGGTGTATCTGCAACAGACAAGTCAGACACCATAATGGTTTTCCAACCGCAAGGCTCAGAACATGGCAGTGTCAACATAGCTATTGTTTCTAAAAATGGTTAAATGAACTTCACTGAAACCGTATGTACAATTAAGTCAGTTAAAGTCTCTAATTTCACTCATTTGTAGGGGTGTAACGATCCATCTACTACATCGATGTATCGATTTATATTCCTATGATCCAACTACATCGATCTGTGCTCGGCGAGTTGGCCTTTTGGACAACATATATCGATCTAACATCGTTTTAAAATGTAATAAATCGATTGTATCGATACTAGGAAATAACCCATTGGATTTAAGCACGTCAGACTTTATATGCAGGGGTGCACATAACTGGTACGCAGGTACGCAAGCGCGACAAAAATCAGGAATGCGTAATGCCACTTGTGTTACTACGCGCCTTTGCGTACTTGACCGATCTTCTCATCTAACCTTACACATGACATGTTGCTTGTCAACTACTGTCAGGGATGTCCAAAAAGCAACAGACATTAAGCAGCTTCTTTGGCGTTTCGCCACCTACAAAGAAACGCCAACTGGAGCCAGAGCCGAAGAAAATACTTTTTTCGGAAAAGTGGCTCCAAGATGTGCAGTGGCTTGAAGCTAACGATGAGCGCACTGAAATGTGGTGCAAGATTTGCCGCTCAAATCCACATCTAGCAGACAAAACAGGTGCATTTTATAAAAGGCTCAAAGAATTTCAAGCATCCTTTATTTGACAAACATGAAAAGAGCAAGGAGCACACGAATGTGGCGCAAGCCATTGCTAAACAAGCTAGCCGAGAAGAAATGTCCAGTCGCCCACTTGCCAGATGGCGAGACAAGCTGAATGAAGAACAGCGGCAAGCTCTGTTTAATATTTTTCTCCTCGCCTTCCATAAAGCTAAACACGCACGTCCCATGTCTTCCTATTCTGAGGATGTTCCTTTACTGAAGCGGCTAGGAGTAAATATATATACATATCATTCACGTGAAGGGGGCACACGGATCATGCAGAGCATCGCTCACACCATCAGCGGGGAGTTACGAGCCAAGTTGCAGTCTGCTGAATTTTGGGGGCTGCTTTTTGATGGATCTGAGGACATCACAAAAACTGAGCAGGAAATCGTTTACATTGTGTCAGTGTCCAGCAACGGAGAGTTTACTTCGGACTTTATTGGACTGATTGAATTGGGTGCTGACCGAACCGCACAGGCCATAACAGACGGACTTGTGAGACTTTTCAGGACACAGGCTTGGATGACTGGACAACAAAGTTGGTCGCTGTGTGCACAGACGGGGCTGCTGTCAACGTAGGTATCTACAACGGCATTGTGCCAAAAATCCGGAAACTTGCTGCGGTTGGAGACTCCCTTGTGCACATTCTGTGCACCGCACACACACTGGAGAATTGCGCGAAATCAGCTGATCGCAACGTTCCTTACTGTGAGACATTTAATCGCTCTGTGGTCAAGCTGCTGCAGTGTTATTTACAAAAAGGTGGAGAAAAAAAAACTGCTGCACTGAATAAGCTATGTGAAGAAAATGGGATCTCCTTTGTGACGCTGGGTAAGTTTCATAATATCAGATGGTCTGCATGGAGGCATGAAACACTGTTAAAAATATCAAGACTATTGCCAGCCATTAAAATGCAACTGGTTACGAGTGATAACAGTGACTTGCAGCATATCTGCACAGAGCGTTTTCAGTGCTTTCTGTCAAACATGCTTGACATTTGCAACATTTTGAACACCACATCCATTAGGTTTCAGAAGGAAAAGCTGACCATTGGAGAATGTAAGGATGAACTCATGGTGGCCATTGGACAATTCACACTTCTGCTTGATGGTGAAAGCCACAGGGCACACACTGTTTCCAATGCTGACAGAGACAATACTCAGGGGGTTAATTGAAGAGTTTGAAATCAGATATGACTCCCTCAAGTCATTCTTAGTATTTGATCCTTCAACATGGCCTCAGGAAATGCAAGACCTCCACAGTTTTGGAAACAACAGTTTGCAGCATTCTCAAGAAATATGAGGCCACCTTGCAACTTGACAAAGATACCACTGTGACAGAATGGATGCGCTTAAAGCAGGCAGGAAAACGCATGGGAGCCTTTTCTGTGATTGACTTGGTCCAAATAGTAAATACAAGTAACCCAGATGCTTACTCCAACATCAACAAGGTGGTTAAGCTGTCTCTTACACTGCCTTTAAGCAGTGCAGCTTGTGAGAGGGGATTCTCACATCTCAACATAATAAAAAGTACAGATCTCGTCTGTCACATGCTCGTCTCTCAGCACTGATGCACATTCACCTGTCAAAGCAGACCACAGAGACATTTGACCCAAAGCCTGCTGTTGACGGAGACAGCTAATCGGAGGCTCAACGAAGGACAGGGAGGTGCATCTGCAGCATCTTCATCATCTACCATGCAGGAAGCTGAAGCAGAGGACAGTGGTGGCGGCACGGAGGACAGTGAGGAAGACTGCACTTAAGACCACGCTACATATGGGGTGAGTACCAGACACCATCTGCTGGTACTCACCTGAGTAACTCACTGAAAAATTTGTGCACCCCTGTTTATATGGATGTTTTTTCTTAGCACTTTTAATGATAAAGGCTTTAAACATTACTCGATTCAGTCTGCCTATCCGTGACGTCATCGCGCAAGCAGCAGCGCAAAGGCGCCAAGACAAAACATAGCATGGCGGACGACAGAGGAGAAGCCGACGAGCGAGAAATTATCAAGCCACCATTGCGGTCCTTACAAGAAACAGGAATCTAGGAAACTTCACCTGCACTGTCCAGTATCCAGGTATTTATTTCAGTCACACTGGTTGAATTTTTGGCTAAAAGGTTACTGAATCGATTTCAAGTCACTGAATCGTTTCGGATCGTATCGTTCTAAATGAACCAATATCGTCCTTGAATCGTATCGACAACCACGAATCGTGATACAAATCGAATAGTTGTTAAAACGAATCGTTACACCCCTACTCATTTGTATTCCCTGTAGCTTTAGAATCGCGGCAAAGTTGGTTCCTGTTAGTCACAGTTGCGTTCTCAAACCCCCAAAAAAAAAATTTGATTGGTTGACAAATAGTGCCTCCCACAATGCAGATGGCTCCATGTTGCTGAAAAGCAACTGCAGCAGCTTGAAGGAGACGATCAAACTGCATGACCTTTCATCACACGTTTTTTGTGAAGTTCACGCAAGTCGACATGTAGGCGCAAGTCTGAAGATTTTTATCCATAATGTAACACTTTGAAAGGCGGTGACGACCATGGTTGGTCACCGCCAGAGACCAATCGAGACATCCCACACGCTGGTTCAATTGAAGTCGATTAACTAAGTAGACCAGACCCAGCGGCGATCACATTGGGGTCTATGGGAGTGCCACCCCATTAAGCAGACAGGAACCCTAAATGGTAAACAGCCTTCGTGAACGCATTTCTTTGGCCACCGCCTTTCAAAGCGTGTTGCATTATGGGGACAAAATTTAGCTGCGCCAACACGCCAATTATCAGTATGATCTCAAATGTTGAAAACTAACCCTACCCACCTAAAATTGCAGATAGTTTGTAAATAACGCTGTAGATGCTGGATAATACGATGCCTCTGGTTTAATGTTCTGCTTTGGGCGAGAGTTTGTATATTACTCTAACATATTGCTGGTGGGTGTGTTACGCTCATCCAATTGCTGGTGTTAATTGTAGTCTACTGTAGGGAGAATGTCAGTTCCTTATGGTATACTGTACACACAACAGATAGGGCTAGTCCAGAAAGACCAGTATGGCATTGCAATTGTGAATTACCAGACAGCATGATAGAAAATTGATTTGGTTTATTAAAAGTTTGAATGGTTACAGTCAGACTGCTTGTTCTCCAGCAGTACTCGATCTGAAATCTGGAAGTCCAGGGCCCCCCAGCTGAGAACGTTTCCAGGGGTGAAATTTGTCTGGTTAGTATACCTCTGGATCTCACAGGGAGACAGCATGTTGTCCCACATGTGGACATCAGTCAGCATGCCAACGAACGACTGCTGCCGGGCAAAAAACCTGCCAAACTTAACCTGCTCCTGAAACAGGAAACATTTGTTCAGTAATAGAATACTTGCTTGTTCAGTTCAGTGTTAAATGCTTTATTTCACTAGAGCACTACTGTATGTGGCGAAAAGTAACACTGTATGGGGAATAGGGTTTCGTTTTAAAACAGCCATGGTTTTGTACTAATCCTACCTGTCCAAGGACGATGGTTTTTCCTTTGATGGCTTCAGATTGGAGGAATTTCCTGGTGCTGGGTTTGCCATCCAGCCACAGCTGTCCAAGGCCTGTCTCAGAGGCCCAGGTGGCACAGATAGAGTGCCAGCTGTTGAGGGTGTAGTCCTGGCCATCAAAGATTGCTACGCCGTTCTTGGAACGTTGTTCGAGTTCGCCTGCCGCAGTCCTCTTGAAGATGACAAAAGCGTCATCTTTAGTAGGTGTGGCAAGAGAGAACAGGATGTGGTTCCTTCTAAGGTCCGTGAAGAACCTGGAGAGACAGGAAGAAACTGTTAAGGTTCATGGATATCATACAGTTAGCAAAAAGTTCACATACCATCCATTTGTTTTAATAAGTTAAACAGTCAATAAAAAAAAATATTCAGTTTAAGTGTGTGAGATGGCAGTGTTTACCGGAGACAAACGGTGATGGCAGTGAACTTCTCTCGAGAGGTCATTAGTCTCACGTGAGCTGTGTTGGTCTCTTGTGGAAAGGTCAACATCTTACCTGAGAGGTCTGCAGACAGAATGTAGTAAAGTTACCTGATCAAAACAGCTTTTTAAATTTCACCTTTAGGTCTATGTAGTCTTAAATATTTACATTTCACCCAACTTAGAAAAATTGCTACAAATTTCACACTCTGGCGGGAGTTTAAATACTGACCAAACAAAATCCCCAACATGACTAAATAAGTTGGTTATTTACTTTCATTACCGTTAACACAGTGACTATCTTACCTTGAGGTACAGCACAGCATGTTGTAATCACCACAAGTACTAGTAGGAATTTCTCCATTGGGTAAGGATAAAAAATGTTTTTCTTAATCAATTAACTGCTTCTATAACAGTGTCATGCACTGCAGAACAGAGAGAAAGAATGTTAGTTTGATCAGATATAAGTAGTGGTGGCAGTGGTGATGAAGGAGAGTGAGGACAGGTGTGGAGGCTGACTGGCAATGAGTAGCAGCTGGTGCACGTTGAGTTAATAGAGGAGCTGCGTTCAAGGCAGCTAGTTGAAAGAGTTATGTTCAAGTCTGGTCCATAGAGTTAGTTAGAGGACCCATCTTTGTATATTTCAGTTTGGCGTCTGTGAGAACAAGGGAAGTGCCATTGAGGCCATCTCCATTTTAAAGTAGTCCATTTTCTTCTGCTTTTGTATTTGAAAAAAAGCATAAAGCTAATATTGGTGGTGGAAGCCCCAAATGGCAATGTCCATACAGAAACGGGTTACATCCATGATGAGTCCTCTATGTTCATTATTAACTCAATCAATTACTTTTTTCTGTCGCATGGCTTGCCCTGTATGCTATTAATCTTCTACTTACCGTAGAACCGGTGCATATCTAGGATTAGTTTACCATTCCCAAATCCTAACTTTAAACACTAGGTTGAAAATTGCTAAACTGGCTTCAGTGTCTAGGATACACTTCATCCTGCTCTTGGGGATATATTGTTTCCTGTCAGGCAACATCTCTGTAGATGGATAACAGACACAGGTTCTCCCTGGATAAAGTTAATGGTTTCAAACGTTCATTTGTCCTGAAGGCATATTGTGCCTGCATCCCAAATGGGACCCTATTCCCTTATTAGTGCACTACTTTTGACCACGACCCATTGGGTGTATGGGAGGGGGGAGTGTTCAGAGATAAAATACTGTAGTTATTATTAGGAGTGAAACTAGGGTATTTGGTGCAGTGAAAGTAGTGCACTATATAGGTATTGGGTGTCATGTCTCTGATCCTGTTTCACTGACTGCAGAGGAAATGGACAGCTATCCTCGGATGAGATAGATAGTTTTGAAAAACAGACAGACAGAGCTTTTCTGTTTCCTGAGAGTTGCCGTGTCCAAATACAGATACTAACGTACTACATACTTAAACTTCCTACTATGTACTCATCGTGGCATACTATTTAGCAAGTACCGTTTAGTAAAAAGCATGCAGCATGCCACAACCGCAAATCACAGCCCACCTCTTCAAATACATTGTGGAATAGTGTGCATCGAATTCTACTAGATGAAGAGCCGAAAGGAGTATAACATCCTGGCATTTAAACCATAATTGATTTTCAAAAAATCACACACTATAAAAACATACGTCGTTGATTTTTTAATTAGTATCACGCACATAAACAAACACACACAAACACCATATTGGTTGTCCCTCGAAGACGATGATGACGACGCTCCCCTTGGGGATGGGTGGGTTAGATCTTTTGCCGCTTGTGCCACTTCATCTGGCTTGTGGAGGCCGATGCGAGAACAACACTGGTGCAGCTGTGTTGGCCGTCGAATTGCATTATCCCGGCTGCGTATTGGTGTCTCTGGGTGTGTCTCTTGAATCTCCTTTGTAAGATAGTGTCTTCCAGGCGCTAAACCCCTCTGGCACAGGTGTACTGCCAGGTGCACCTGACCAGTGCTAGGATTTCCAGGCTAGAGGGATGTATGTCGCAGCGCTTCAGCATGTCCTCCAGCGGAGTGTTTGGCTGTGTTGAGTTGACGGTAGAGAACTTAGCAGGGGAGGCGTGATCAGGCATGTGGATCACGTGGCCGAGCCAGTAAAGGTGTCGTTTAACCATGCTTGCCTCAATGCAGGACTACTTGGTGTTGGCGAAGATCTCGATGTTGGGTACTCTGTCCTTCCAGGTTAGCCCAGGATTCTAAATAGTGTGGATTTTGTTGCCAAGGGAGCACATAGGGGAGAGGGCATAGTTGAGAGGGCAGCACCGAGGTAGATAAAATGGGGTACCACTTTGAGGGGAACACTGGAGAATGCAGATGAGAGTTGAGCAATTATTTATGTCTTCTGGGTTTTGACTTGGAGGCCGACAGAGAGGTAGGAGGAGACCAGAGGTGTGTTCAACAAGGATTTGGTTTGCGAATGCTTGCTGCAAACTATGTTTGTTTTCAACAGAGTTTGTTGAACGTTTTTAACGTTCCATTTCTGTTAGTCTTGGCAAACTGAAATGGATGTGGCAGGAAGAGCAGCTGTCCTTGCTGCAGCAATTGTGGAAGATTTTTTAGATTTAGTTCCCGATCCTATTGAAGCACTGTTTCCCCTACTAGCAGTTGCTATATATGGGATTGAAGATGAGTCCGGTAGAATACTGAATTATGTGGAGGAGGTGATCCCGACATAAAGTGACCACTCCTTTCGGTCTCAGTTTCGCATGGGTCAGGAGAACTTCCAGGTAATTTGCAATACATTCGCATATTATATTTTGTATCAGATGTATTATTTATGATATGTGCATACTCCTCTTTAATAATACAAACAAGCCCAGCCTCAATGATCTAGCTAGCTTGCCAACCACAGCTTTGCAGTCTCCATTTGCGTTGTTTGGTCAGTAGAATTGCCTCTTATGCAACTGAATTACAAGAAGGGGAAAAAAAGTATATTTCCATATCAAAACATAGGCCAATACATGATGTTTCACTGTCCAGATGTAAAAAGTAATGATTTACCAATGATTAATTAATTTAGTAACACCATCCTCATATGTTATATCCTACCATTAAAGATACTCTGCACTGTAAAACTTTGTAAGCTGCCTATCAATAGGCTACTGTCTCCATCTACTGGCAGATTTTGCATTGCAATTGTGCAGTAAATCAACAACACCAATGAATAACAGATTACTCAAGATTGTTGAGTGTTCTCAGCTGAAAGACAGATCTATCAGATTCTTATTTTGCTTTGTTCCAGATACTGTGTGAGGACCTGGCTCCTCTAGTGTCTCAGAGGTGGACCCATTGAAAATAGGGTGTTGGCCTCCCTGTGGCTGATGGCCAACCAGGAAAGTTTTAGGGGAGTGGTGGACCAGTTCAACCTCAGCAAAGGAACATTGCATCACCACTTCATTCAAGTGGTCACAGGCCTCACCCAGATGGTGCCTGAAGAGCAGCTGCCAGTGGTAGAGGCCACGTTCGAGAGAAAGATGAGGTACTGGCCCACAGGCCCTCTGTGTGTGTGTGTTTGTAACCTCTGCAGGTGTTCAAGGTGTGTGTGTGTGTTCTCTCCAGGTGTGTCCCATCATGTCTCTGATCATGCTGTTTCTCTGTTACCTGCCTGGTGTCCTGGCTTCCTTCCTGCAGCTCTACAGAGGCACCAAGTACAGGTCAGACCTCTGTGTGTTTGCATACATGTATGCATACATGTATGTTCATACAATGTTGCGTATTTATTTATGTTGATTGTAAGTGTTTATGTATGTTTAACATCAGGCGCTTCCCTGATTGGCTAGACGCTGTGCAGGAAACAGCTGGGTCTTCTGGCACTGGGGTTCGTTGTTATGCACATGCTCTATACACTGATCATACCCATATGCTGCTCCGTACAACACACACTTTCCTGCAACCCGCCTCACCCAATGTGGAACGGATTCTATTATTTCTTTATTTTTATCAAGAACCTACGGCTGAAAGTAGCCAGCTAACTAGCTACTTGCTATTAGCCACCGTTAGCGGTCTTCACCACTGTCCTTGGCCTGCACTACCTACCAGCCAGCTCTAGCCTGGACAATTATCGGCCAGTCTGCACAGCGTGCTATCGACCCAGAGCATATCGGATTTTCTACCGGAATCACTGTATCACTGGACCTTATCACCGGACCATCGCAACTAGCTAGCTGCAACCGAATGGCTGTTGTTTGCTAAGCACCACTTCCCGATGTACCAGTTAGCCTTGAGCTGGCCTCGAGCCAGGCCCATCTCCCAGCTATCTACCTCTCTGTCAACCGGACGGAACCTCCTAGTGTCGACACAGAGCCCCGCCGATCCATCACGACTGGTCTGCCGACGTAATCGTCTGATGTGGTTTCAACAGGCTTCCCGTTGCGACGACCACGAAGATCCATCTGCTAGCCCCAGCCCGCTAGCACGCGCAATCAACAGCCGTGCCTCCTGCTCGCCTGTGCTTTAGCAGCCTACGATCTGCTCCCGGACTTACTTAGTGCTGTTCACTGGACCTTATGATCACTCAGCTACACAGCTAATGCCTGCTAGACTGTCCCTTTACATGGTACCCCATCCTGTTTATCTGTTTAGCCTCAGCCCAAACTTTCAACGCCATTACCAGTGGTTGTCTTAGCCCTCTCGAATAACACCTGTGATTGCGTTATGCCTCTCTCCCATGTCAATATGCCTAGCCTATTGCTGATTGGGTTAGTTCTTATTATACAATGTCACTGTAGAGCCCCAAGTTCAGCTCAACCAGCCTCAGAGAGATCCTTTGTCCCACCTCCCATTACACGCGGAGACCAGCTCAATCGGTACCTCCAGTGATGCTCTCTCTTTCATAGTTAAAATTACTAAGAACTAAGAACAGATATAGGCCCTGGTTCACCCCAGACTTGACTGCCCTTGGCCAGCACAAAAACATCCTGTGGCGTACTGCATTAGCATCGAACACCTGGCTACCCCTACCCTGGCCACCAACTCTGCACCCTCCGCTGCAACTTGCCCATTCATTTGCAAATTATGGTGGAAAATAAGTATTTGGTCACCTACAAACAAGCAAGATTTCTGGCTCTCACAGACCTGTAACTTCTTCTTTAAGAGGCTCCTCTGTCCTCCACTCGTTACCTGTATTAATGGCATCTGTTTGAACTTGTTATCAGTATAAAAGACACCTGTCCACAACCTCAAACAGTCACACTCCAAACTCCACTATGGCCAAGACCAAAGAGCTGTCAAAGGACACCAGAAACATAATTGTAGACCTGCACCAGGCTGGGAAGACTGAATCTGCAATAGGTAAGCAGCTTGGTTTGAATAAATCAACTGTGGGGGCAATTATTAGGAAATGGAAGACATACAAGACCACTGATAATCTCCCTCGATCTGGGGCTCCACGCAAGATCTCACACCGTGGGGTCAAAATGATCACAAGAACAGTGAGCAAAAATCCCAGAACCACACGGGGGGACCTAGTGAATGACCTGCAGAGAGCTGGGACCAAAGTAACAAAGCCTACCATCAGTAACACACTACGCCGCCAGCGACTCAAATCCTGCTGTGCCAGACGTGTCCCCCTGCTTAAGCCAGTACATGTCCAGGCCCATCTGAAGTTTGCTAGAGTGCATTTGGATGATCCAGAAGAGGATTGGGAGAATGTCATATGGTCAGATGAAACCAAAATATAACTTTTTGGTAAAAACTCAACTCGTCGTGTTTGGAGGACAAAGAATACTGGTTGCATCCAAAAAACACCATACCTACTGTGAAGCATGGGGGTGGAAACATCATGCTTTGGGGCTGTTTTTCTGCAAAGGGACCAGGACGACTGATCCGTGTAAAGGAAAGAATGAATGGGGCCATGTATCGTGAGTGAAAACCTCCTTCCATCAGCAAGGACATTGAAGATGAAACGTGGCTGGGTCTTTCAGCATGACAATGATCCCAAACACACCGCCCGGGCAACGAAGGAGTGGCTTCGTAAGAAGCATTTCAAGGTCCTGGAGTGGCCTAGCCAGTCTCCAGATCTCAACCCCATAGAACATATTTGGAGGGAGTTGAAAGTCTGTGTTGCCCAGCGACAGCCCCAAAACATCACTGCTCTAGAGGAGATCTGCATGGAGGAATGGGCCAAAATACCAGCAACAGTGTGTGAAAACCTTGTGAAGACTTACAGAAATGTTTGACCTGTGTCATTACCAACAAAGGGTATATAACAAAGTATTGAGAAACTTTTGTTATTGACCAAATACTTATTTTCCACCATAATTTGCAAATAAATTCATTACAAATCCTACAATGTGATTTTCTGGATTTTTTTTTCTCATTTTGTCTGTCATAGTTGACGTGTACCTATGATGAAAATTACAGGCCTCTCTCATCTTTTTAAGTGGGAGAACTTGCGCAATTGTTGGCTGACTAAATACTTTTTTTCCCCACTGTAAATCTAGAATCTGCTTCCTATTTCGCAACAAAGCCTCCTTCACTCATGCTGCTAAACATGCCCTTGTAAAACTGACTATCCTACCGATCCTTGACTTCGGCGATGTCATTTACAAAATAGCTTCCAACACTCTACTCAGCAAACTGGATGTAGTCTATGACAGTGCCATCCGTTTTGTCACCAAAGCCCCATATACTACCCACCATTGTGACCTGTACGCTCTCGTTGGCTGGCCCTCACTACATATTCGTCGCCAAACCCACTGGCTCCAGGTCATCTATAAATCACTTCTAGGCAAATCCCTGCCTTATCTTAGATTATTGGTCACCATAGCAACACCCACCCGTAGTTCGCGTTCCAGCAGGTATATCTCACTGGTCATCCCCAAAGCCAACACCTCCTTTGGCCGCCATTCCTTCCAGTTCTTGGAGACACTTATCTCCCTCACTAACTTTAAGCATCAGTTGTCAGAGCAGCTTACCGATCACTGCAGCTGTACACAGCCCATCTCTAATTAGCCCACCCATCTACCTCATCCCCATATTGTTATTTACTTTGCTCATTTGCACCCCAGTATCTCTATTTGCACATCTATCACTCCAGTGTTAGTACTAATTTGTAATTATTTTGCACTATGGCCTATTTATTGCCTTACCTCCATAACTTACTACATTTGCACACACTGTATATAGATTTTCTATTGTGTTATTGACTGTACGTTTTGTTTATTCCATATGTAACTGTGTTGTTTTTAATCGCACTGCTTTGCTTTATCTTGGCCCGGTCGCAGTTGTAAATGAGAACTCGTTCTCAACTGGCTTACCTGGTTAAATAAAAGGTAAAAAAAAAAAAAATCTGCACTCATTCACTTCTGAGAACGTGTTTCTCTGAGAATTTCCTGCTGAGTCATGGCGCTGTAGTTAACATTGCTTCAACTATCAGAGCTGTAAAAATGGTTGTTAAATCAATACGTCATCATTTGACATGTGATCTCCCCCACCAGTCCAAGCTGGGCCACCTGACTCTGCGGTTGTATACAGCCCAAGGCTTACTGTATGGCTAGAACAAGTTCCTGTGTTCCTCCACCTACAAGTGGTACACCCCACCGGGGCTACATGCAGTGTCTGGTCCTTCCCTCTGTGGTGCTGGTCCCCAGATAGATCTCTTTGGTAAACATGGACAGCGGTATTATTATAATTTTTTCCTGAGAGTTTCTCCTCACCACTGGTTTTCCAGTGGTTACATGATTTAGAAAGTTATTGATCGTCTGCTCTCACGCAGGACTAAATTAACTTGTCATTGGTTGCACTGAAAAAAATATTTGTATAAAACTGCAAATGACAGTCCTATCATTCTTAATTGTCATCAGTTTTTACATTGATGAAGTAGAACGCATCACTAGAGTGTATTGGCAGGTGTAACAGCAAACAAAGTAATTATAGGTGATTTGTTTTGGACAAACGTGATACGAAACATTTATTGTATTTGAAAGTGCAACTACAACCTTATCCATTACGGCTTTCAGATAGGTATGTAATAATATTTACGTTGTATTAAGGCAACATGCTGACTATGAACTGATACTTGGCTAATGAAATAAATGTTCAGTCTCCTCACAATAATCAATTTATCTAGAATCTAGCTAATAACAACTTGCTTACCTTCTGCATTTGAGTGCTCAACCTCGACATGTCCAACGAGACTGTTTGCTGGACGTCCCACAAAATAATAAAAAAAACGGGCATAAACAGTTTCGCATTCCTTTAACATTTGTTTCAACGTCAATCATGGAGATGTAAGTTGAGGCAGACAGTTCAGCTGCAGTTTCTTCCAGGATAGTGTCCGCGATGGTGCCATTGTTTGCACAGGACACGTTGTTTCCATAAGCCGGGTTGATTTGTAATCCATTCTTTTTCTGGGTGCGTAACATTGGTCTGAATTTGATAAAGGCCCTCTTTGGCAATGCAGTTAGTGGGGTTACATTTCTGTGTTCCAACATTAAGGTTAATGAAGTAGACGGAAGTCAGCGAGTAAAGTGGAGGGAGGTGTATCTGCAGACAAGTCAGACACCATAATGGTTTTCCAACCACAAGGCTCAGATCAACATGGCAATGTCAATGTTGCTATTGTTTCTAAATGGTGTTGATGAAACAAGTTTACTGGAGAACGGAGACCAAGTAGAGACTTTTGGACAAGGTGGATGATTGTATAATATAAGGCAGTTTATTCAGAGGTAAAGATATCTGTAAATAGCGTGCACGGACCCGTTCGTCAACCTCGTAGGGAGATATCCGAGAGCGCGCCCCAAAACATTGTGTGCTGACATTTTATACAATAAAATAAAGTAGGTTGATTCTAGTAGTTCTGATCTTCCGATTGGTCCTGATGAGTTGGTCGAGGTCATCTCCATTGCATTGGCTCTGAGTCGGGTTCTCTGTCTTCAGATGTTCAGCCTAAGAGAAGGGGTTTTTTGTGTGTGTGTGCTTAACAATGATGATGTGTATGTGTGTATGTGTGTGTGTGTGTATGTGTGTGTGTATGTGTGTATGTGTGTGTGTGTATGTGTGTATGTGTGTGTGTGTGTATGTTTAACAATGATGATGTGTGTGTGTGTGTGTGTGTATGTGTGTGTGTGTGGGGGGGGTGTGTGTATGTCCTCAGAGCAATAACTCGTGAGTTTGGGAGAACTTGAGAGACCTATGGCGTGGGTGTTGTCCATAGCCACCTGCTGATAAGGCCGACAAGATAGAAGTCTTTGTGCATTGTATTAAGTCCAAAGGCCCCAACACAAGATGGGTTATGCACAAGATTTTAGTCAGACCAAGCTATAACATAATATATTTACCACGACAATGGTTAAGTGAACTTCACTGAAACCGTATGTACAATTAAAATCAGTTAAAGTCTCATCACTAATTTGTATTCCCTGTAGCTTTAAAATCGCAGCAAAGTTGGTTCCCGTTTGTCGCGTTCTCAAACCCCCCAAAAATCTAATTGATTGGTTGACAAATAGTGCCTCCCACAATGCAGATGGCTCCATGTTGCTGAAAAGCAGCAGCGACTTGGAGACTAACTGCATGACCTTTCATCACATGGTTTTTGTGAAGTTCACGCAAGTCGACATGTAGGCGCAAGTCTGAAGATTTGTATCCATAATGTAACACTTTGAAAGGCGGTGACGACCATTGTTGTCACCGTGCTGGTTCAATTGGTAGAGCATGGCACTTGTAACGCCAGGGTAGTTGGTTCGATCCCCGGGATCACCCATACGTAAAAATGTATGCACACATGACTAAGTCGCTTTGGATAAGTGTCTGCTAAATGGCATATTAAGTACCAGACCCAGCGGCGATCACATTGGGGTCTATGGGCGAGCCACCCCATTTAGCAGACAGGAAACCTAATGGTAAACAGCCTTCGTGAACGCATTTCTTTGGCCACCGCCTTTCAAAGCGTGTTGCATTATGGGGACAAAATTTAGCTGCGCCAACACGCCAATTATCTTAGTATGATCTCAAATGTTGAAAACCAACCCTACCCACCTAAAATTGCAGATAGTTTGTAAATAATGCTGGATAATACAATGCCTCTGGTTTAATGTTCTGCTTTGGGCGAGAGTTTGTATATTACTCTAACATATTGCTGGTGGGTGTGTTACGCTCATCCAATTGCTGGTGTTAATTGTAGTCTACTGTAGGGAGAATGTCAGTTCCTTATGGTATACTGTACACACAACAGATAGGGCTAGTCCAGAAAGACCAGTATGGCATTGCAATTGTGAATTACCAGACAGCATGATAGAAAATTGATTTGGTTTATTAAAAGTTTGAATGGTTACAGTCAGACTGCTTGTTCTCCAGCAGTACTCGATCTGAAATCTGGAAGTCCAGGGCCCCCCAGCTGAGAACGTTTCCAGGGGTGAAATTTGTCTGGTTAGTATACCTCTGGATCTCACAGGGAGACAGCATGTTGTCCCACATGTGGACATCAGTCAGCATGCCAACGAACGACTGCTGCGGGGCAAAAAACCTGCCAAACTTAACCTGCTCCTGAAACAGGAAACATTTGTTCAGTAATAGAATGCTTGCTTGTTCAGTTCAGTGTTAAATGCTTTATTTCACTAGAGCACTACCATATGTGGCCAAAGTAACACTGTTTGGGGAATAGGGTTTCATTTAAAAACAGCCATGGTTTTGTACTAATCCTACCTGTCCAAGGACGATGGTTTCAGATTGGAGGAATTTCCTGGTGCTGGGTTTGCCATCCATTCAGTGTGTGAGATGGTAGTGTTTACCGAAGACAAACGGTCATGGCAGTGAACGTCTCGAGAGGTCATTAGTTGCACATGAGCTGTGTTGGTCTCTTGTGGAAAGGTAAACATCTTACCTGAGAGGTCTGCAGACAGAATATAGTGAAAAAGTTACCTGATCAAAACAGCTTTATTAAATTCCGCCTTAAGGTCTATGTAGTCTTAAATATTTACATTTCACCCAACTTAGAAAAGTTGCTACAAATTTCACACTCTGGCAGGAGTTTAAATACTGACCAAACAAAATAAGTTGGTTATTTACTTTCATTACCGTTAACACAGTGACTATCTTACCTTGAGGTACAGCACAGCATGTTGTAATCACCACAAGTACTCGTAGGAATTTCTCCATTGGTAAGGACACATATATATATTTTTTCAATCAATTAACCGTTTCTGTTACAGCGTCATGCACTGCAGAATAGAGAGAAATAATGTTAGTTTGGTCAGATATAAGTAGTGGTGGCAGTGGTGATTAAGGAGAGTGAGGACAGGTGTGGAGGCTGACTGGCAATGAGTAGCAGCTGGGTCACATTGAGTTAATAGAGGAGCTGCGTTCAAGGCAGCTAGTTGAAAGAGTTATGTTCAAGTCTGGTCCATAGAGTTAGTTAGAGGACCCATCTTTGTATATTTCAGTTTGGCGTCTGTGAGAACAAGGGAAGTGCCATTGAGGCCATCTCCATTTTAAAGTAGTCCATTTTCTTCTGCTTTTGTATTTGAAAAAAAGCATAAAGCTAATATTGGTGGTGGAAGCCCCAAATGGCAATGTCCATACAGAAACGGGTTACATCCATGATGAGTCCTTTGGGTGTGTCTCTTGCATCTCCTTTGTAAGATAGTGTCTTCCAGGCGCTGAACCCCTCTGGCACAGGTGTACTGCCAGGTGCACCTGACCAGTGCTAGGGTTTCCAGGCTAGAGGGATGTATGTCGCAGCGCTTCAGCATGTCCTCCAGTGGAGCGTTTGGCTGTGTTGAGTTGACAGTAGAGAACTCAGCGGGGGAGGCGGTGATCAGGCATGTGGATCACGTGGCCGAGCCAGTAAAGGTGTCGTTTAACCATGCTTGCCTCAATGCAGGACTACTTGGTGTTGGCGAAGATCTCGATGTTGGGTACTCTGTCCTCCCAGGTTGGCCCTGGATTCTAAATAGTGTGGATTTTGTTGCCAAGGGAGCACATATGGGAGAGGGCATAGTTGAGAGGGCAGCACCGAGGTAGATGAAATGGGGTACCACTTTGAGGGGAACACTGGAGAATGCAGATGAGAGTTGAGCAATTATTTTTGTCTTCTGGGTATTGACTTGGAGGCCAACAGAGAGGTAAGAGGAGACCAGAGGTGTGTTCAACAAGGATTTAATTTGCGAATGCTCGCTGCAAACGATGTTTGTTTTCAACAGAGTTTGTTGAACGTTTTTAACGTTCCATTTCTGTTAGTCTTGGCAAACTGAAATGGATGTGGCAGGAAGAGCAGCTGTGCTTGCTGCAGCTTGAACAATTGTTGAAGATTTTGTAGATTTAGTTCCCGATCCTATTGAAGCACTGTTTCCCCTACTAGCAGTTGCTATATATGGGATTGAAGATGAGTCCGGTAGAATACTGAATTATGTGGAGGAGGTGATCCCGACATACAGTGACCACTCCTTTCGGTCTCACTTTCGCATGGGTCAGGAGACCTTCCAGGTAATTTGCAATACATTCGCATATAATATTTTGTGTCAGATGTATTATTTATGATATGTGCATACTCCTCTTTAATAATACAAACAAGCCCAGCCTCAATGATCTAGCTAGCTTGCCAACCACAGCTTTGCAGTCTCCATTTGCGTTGTTTGGTCAGTAGAATTGCCTCTTATGCAACTGAATTAAAAGAAGAAAATATAGATTTCCATATCAAAACATAGGCCAATACATGATGTTTCACTGTCCAGATGTAAAAAATAATGATTTACCAATAATTTACCAATCATTAATTTATTTAGTAACACCATCCTCATATGTTATATCCTACTATTAAAGATACTGTGCACTGTTAACCTTTGTAAACTGCCTGTCAATAGGCTACTGACTCCATCTACTGGCAGATTTTGCATTG
This sequence comes from Coregonus lavaretus, assembly GCF_964263955.1. Lineage (NCBI taxonomy): Eukaryota > Metazoa > Chordata > Actinopteri > Salmoniformes > Salmonidae > Coregonus > Coregonus lavaretus. The sequence continues at coordinate 60,345,430 of NC_139990.1, read as the reverse complement.
CAATTGTGCAGTAAATCAACAACACCAGTGAATAACAGAGTACTCAAGATTGTTGAGTGTTCTCAGCTGAAAGACAGAGCTATCAGATTATTTTGTGATATGGACATGTGCCTTCTAAACAAAGTACCATGTGATTGCCAGTGCATGTGTTCTCCACAACATGGTCCTTATCCATGAAGGGATAACGGAGGAAATACCAGTGGAGGCCCCCACTGACCCTGCCCCAGAGCCCCAAACAGCAGCTGTTCGACAGGCAGCAATACTGAAGAGGGACAACCTGATGAGGCTGCTCTAAGCTACAACACACATCTACAAAAACACAGACATAAATACCCAACCACACACATTCACCCACCCATCACTGACGTCCACCTACCAAAAACAGTATAGTACATAACCACATTTAATCAATAAATTATTATTGGAATACATTAGAAAAATATTTGCATTTGTGTTATTTCAGTTTCTATTTGAATTAAACATGTTTCAAAACAATTTCAGTTAAACATACAGTCAAGGAAAATCTCAGGAGAATTCATTATTAGTGTACAATTAAACAATAAATAAATAAATAGATTTTGCTACTGTTCTTTGAAATTCTGGAGTGCAGCAGTAAACTGTTGAAGAATATCGTTCCTCTCACTCTGTGCTTGAAGTGTTTGTTTCTGAAGTTTTGCCTCAGGCATCTCCTTTGGTCTTCTTTTTGGGTTGAGTGAGGGGAGTGGTGTTGGCATGAGGGTTATAAGGTGTTGTAGTAGAGGGAGAGGGTGAGAGGGTGTCAGTGTTACTGTAGCGTGCTGTGTGTGGGGTGTCTGCGGAGGTGCTGGGTTGAGTGACAGTGTAATTAGTATTGTGTGCTGTATGTTGTGTGTGTGTAGTGATGTGTGGTCCTCTGTAGCTCAGCTGGTAGAGCACGGCGCTTGTAACGCCAAGGTAGTGGGTTCGATCCCATACACTAAAATGTATGCACGCATGACTGTAAGTCGCTTTGGATAAAAGCGTCTGCTAAATGGCATATTATATTATTATTATTATGTTGATGTGGGATGCAGTGTGAGTGTTGCGAGTGGGGAAAAAATTATATAATGACTGCGGGGGTCACCGCAGGATCACCAGAGAGGACCTCCTCCATGATGGAGTAGAACTCCCACTTCCTTCTCCCTTGCCCCGTCTTCTGATGACCATCAAGGATGGCCTTGTACCTGTGTGACACACAATTTGGCATCATGAATGATCATTAACAATATTTACATGACACTAAGCAGCAGCTGCTGCTCTCTTTTTTTTCTGTGTGTGTGTAAGTAATTGAAATAGTGAGAGAACAAGCAAGCAATATAAAAGAAAGAGGACAAAGGAAAGAAAGAGGAGAAAGTCAAAGAGAGGTTGAGACATAGCAACACACACCTGTGCTTCAGACTCCTCCACTTCGCATTGCATGTCTCCCAGGTCACAGTATAACTTTTCTCTTGCAGCATTCGAGCTACAATTTCCCAGGCCTCTCTCTTCTTGATCACAGGGCTCTCAAATTTGTCTTTAGAATTTCTCCATGTATCGATCAGCAGCATTACAGATGAGTAGGTCCATTTAAATCCTGAAATACAACAAAATAAACTACATTAGATAACAGTTCGCCTAGCTAGGTTAGCTAACGTCAGCTAAGCTAGCTAGCTAGCTAGCTAGTGAGACGCGGCTGCTTAAGTTTCTAGTTAGCTAACATAGCTAGCTAGTTTCTCTGCTAAATACGAAAAAAGTAAATTGATCAACACAATAAAATATCATAACTAACAACATTCAACATTCGCTAGTGTTTAATTACAAATTAATTGACAAATAGTGCCTTTACTCACCCATAGCGCTTCCGCTGTTCTCAAAATGTTTGTTCGCATTACAGTTGAGTCTCTTATTTAGGTCCTTACTTGGATGGCGTGGACGGATCTCAATGCGGAGCTTGGATTTGACCATACGGTGATCAGTCCAGCATTCCGCCCCACGCATGGCTCGGGTCACTAGCACCTCCTTTAGGTAGCACTAACGGACAATGATGTAATCTAGGAGGTGCCAGTGTTTGGCGCAAGGGTGTTACCAAGAGGTCTTGTATTTGTCCTTCAACTAGAACATGGTGTTGGTGATCACCAGGTGGTTTTCGGAGCATAGGGAGAGTAGCCTCAGCCCGTTGCTGTTCATCTTACCCACCCCATGCCGGCCTAGTTCGTGATTTCTTGTTTCTTGTTTTTGATTATTATTTGTGTACTTATTTGACATTTTTGCTGCACTGTTAGGACCAAGTAACACAAGCATTTCGCTGCACTCGCTAACATCTTCTAAACTGTGTACGCGACCAATAAACTTTGATTGGATTTGATTTAGTCCCAGATCTGGTGTTCGGAATCCACCCTGGCATTGAAGTCTCCCATGAGGAGTAGTTGTCTGTGTGTGGTGTGTTTTGAATGGCAGTGTCGAGAGCTTTATAGAGGGCCTTCTTTGCTTCATTGTCTGCGTCCAGTGCCAACAGGGGATTCAGTGATGCGCTGGAGGAGTGAGGTTTTTCACAGCGAACATCTTCCATAACATCCTTCAAGAAGAAAGTGTAGCACTCACCAACCTCTGTGAGAGTCTTATCCATGTGAGCAGTTTTCACTGAGCGCTGCAATGTCGATGTTGTACTTCCTGAGTTCAGATTCAGATTCAGAGATTCAGTGTTTAATAGTCACATGTACAGTGTTGACGGTGTGATTGCAGGGTACAGTGAAAATCTTAGGCTTCGAGCTCCAACATACAGGACTTAGTAAAATAAAATAACAAAAATAGTCATAAAAAACAACAATAGAAATAGAAAAAGCACTATATACATAATACCAACTGTGGCAGTGAGGAATAAATAAATGTCCATTGGGGTGGAGGCAGAGTAAAGAATGTTGAGGGGGTGGGGTGGAACGACCATAGGGGGAGCAGCAGCATGACCATTGAGTGAAATAAAAACAAGAAACATTTTAATAAAACAATTTTTTAAAAGTAATAATCTGCAACAGTGATGAATGTCATTGGGGGTGGGGGCAGAGTAAAATGTCAGTTGGGGGGGGGGGGAATGTCCATGGGGAGGACTAGCGGGGGGATGCCCATAGGGGGAGTATCAGGGGGGAGGGGGGGAGCAGATAGCTGACTAGTTGTGTTTATTCAGCAGCCTGGTTGTCTGAGGGTAGAAACTATTGGCCAGTCTTCCAGTTTTTGCCATGATGCTCCTATACTGCCCGCGTCTGAGTGATTGAAGTGGGGAGAACAGGGCATGGCTTGGATGGCTGGGGTCCCTGATGATCATCTTGGCATTCCTGCGACACCTGGTGTTGTTGTAGGTATCCTGTAGGACAGGCAGTGTGCACCCAATGGTGTGTTCGGCTGCACGTATCAACCTCTGAAGAGCCTTGTGGTCTGTGGCGACAGTATGCTCTCGATGGTGCTCCTACGGTCGTTGTGTTCATGGGCCATGAGGGCTGGCATTCTGTGTGGATGGGGAAAGGGGGGGAGCAAAAAGCATGCGCAGGGAGTGCAGTCCCTACACCCACCAACTTCACTCCAGCCAGACAGACTCCAGTGGCCTGAGGTACTCACAATGACTTTCGTCTGGCCAGTGCTGCAGGGGACTGCCGAGATCCAGTTTGTCTGTGGAATGAATTCCCATCAAGCCAAATACTGCCACAGAACATGAATAACTGCAGTTTAATCAATTAAATAGGCAGAAAACACAATTTAGGATTTGATAAGAAAATGATGAGGGATGTATGTTCTCTAAACTTTGTGTGTAGTATTTGAATCCTCAGTTGTGTTTCTGTATCAACATCTGGGAATAAAAGGTGAGTATTGGGATATGACCTGTGGTTGTTGTTTTTCTACTGTTAAACCTTCCTAACAAACGATTAGTTAAAGCTAGGGTTTACATGGCTTCTTCTCAGATAAGAATGTTTGGCAACAAACATTATCTTAGTATGGTCTCAGATGTTGAAAACCAATCCTATCCATACACACACATATACGTTATCTGAGATTGCAGATGCTGTTAGATGTTGGATAATAGGATGCCTCCTGTGAAACGTTCTGCTTTGGGCAACAGTTTTCACATTACTCTCATATTACCATATCGCGTGTGTGTGTGTGTGTGTGTGTGTGTGTGTGTGTGTGTGTGTGTGTGTGTGTGTGTGTGTGTGTGTGTGTGTGTGTGTGTGTGTGTGTGTGTGTGTGTGTGTGTGTGTGTGTGTGTGTGTGTGTGTGTGTGTGTGTGTGTGTGTGTGTGTGTGTGCACATTTTATTCTCATATTATCAGATTGCTGGTGTTAATTTTAGATTTGTTATTTTTTGCTGCAGGGTGCTGCAGGTTGTGTGTGTGTGTGTGTGTGTGTGTAGGGCATGGGTGAACGCTGATCCACAAAATGAGATATCAGTGCATATCTTCAGGATGGTATTAAGTTGTAACAACACCAGTAACACTGTGAAACACACTGGCTTACATCCTGCTTTTGCACTAATGTTTAATTTCACACCTTAGTGCAGCCATGACATCCGTAACAAGGTTATATTTATCCTAGCATGATAGAACCATGCACTGACAGCTAAATCATGCAACTGACACAGTACGTACTGTAAATTCACCGTTTATTTACATTGTCAGTTTCTTATGGTATACTGTCAGCAAAACTGAAAGACATATAGTGATGTGGCCTTTTCAATTTACACAATTATGGAAAGTTACCAGATAGCATAATAGATACTTGATTATTATTTGTTTGAGTGATAATGTTTACAGTCTGACTGCCTGTTCTGCCTGTAGTCTGGAAGTCCAAGGCCTTCCAATTGAGCATGTCGCCGGGGGTGAAGTTAATCTGGTTGGTGCACCTCTGGATCTCACAGGGAGACAGCATGTAGTCCCACATGTGGACGTCTGTCAGCAGGCCAACAAATGACTGCTGCTGGTCGAAACGCCCGCTGAACGAATCCTGATCCTGAAACAGGAAACAACAACATGTTGTGTTCTGTAATGGAATGATTTCTTGTTCTTTTCAATGTTGGACGCTTTATTTTCAAGCAGTAAACACTATCTGCATTTTTCAACTTACATTTCATTTGACTTGGAAAAACAAATAGGTGCAAATTGTGCAAAAGTTTAAATAGTAGTGAGCAAACACAAAACCTCAAAACATGTCAAAACAAAATACGTTTTACTATCTACATATTTCATTGCAGTTATAACAGTGACTATCTTACCTTGAGTTACAGCACAGGATGTTGTAATCACCACAAGTACTAGTAGGAATTTCTCCATCCGGTAAGAATAAAAAAATGGTTATTTTGTCTTAATCAATTAACTTTTTCTAATGCATATGAAAAACATCTGCCCTGTATGCTACTGAGCAGAACAGTAATACACCATTTAGCATAGCTGTGATGAAAAACATTTGCTGTGTATGCTAATAAGCAGACCACTTTAGTTAGATTCAAGGTGCTGTTTATGTATTTTTTTAATTTATTTTTTTACCCTTATTTTACCAGGTAAGTTGACTGAGAGCACATTCTCATTTACAGCAACGACCTGGGGAATAGTTACATGGGGGAAGAGAGGGGATGAATGAGCCAATTGGAAGCTGGGGATGATTAGGTGGCCATGATGGTATGAGGGCCAGATTGGGAATTTAGCCAGGACACTGGGGTTAACACCCCTACTTTTACGATAAGTGCCATGGGCTCTTTAGTGACCACAGAGAGTCAGGACACCCATTTAAAATCAAATCAAATCAAATGTTATTTGTCACATGCGCCGAATACAACAACCTTACAGTGAAATGCTTACTTACAAGCCCTTAACCAACAATGCAGTTTTAAGAAAGAATACAATATAAAATAATACGAAATAAAAGTAACAAAGAATTAAAGAGCAGCCGTAAAAATAACAATAGTGAGGCTATATACAGGGGGTACCGGTGCAGAGTCAATGTGCGGGGGCACTGGTTAGTCAATGTAATTGAGGTAATATGTACATGTAGGTAGAGTTCTTAACTATGCGTAGATAATAAACAGAGAGTAGCATCAGTGTAAAAGACGGGGGGGGGGGGGCAATTCAAATAGTCTGGGTAGCCATTTGATTAGATGTTCAGGAGTCTTATGGCTTGGGGGTAGAAGCTGTTTAGAAGCCTCTTGGACCTAGACTTGGCGCTCCGGTACCGCTTGCTGTGCGGTAGCAGAGAGAACAGTCTATGACTAGGGTGGCTGGAGTCTTTGACAATTTTTAGGGTCTTCCTCTGACACCGCCTGGTATAGAGGTCCTGGATGGCAGGAAGCTTGGCCCCAGTGATGTACTGGGCCGTACGCACTACCCTCTGTAGTGCCTTGCGGTCGGAGGCCGAGCAGTTGCTGTACCAGGCAGTGATGCAACCAGTCAGGATGCTCTCAATGGTGCAGCTGTGGAACCTTTTGAGGATCTGAGGACCCTTGCCCTTTTCAGTCTCCTTAGGGGGAATAGGTTTTGTCATGCCCTCTTCACGACTGTCTTGGTGTGCTTGGACCATGTTAGTTTGTTGGTAATGTGGACACCAAGGAACTTGAAGCTCTCAACCTGCTCCACTACAGCCCCGTCGATGAGAATGGGGGCGTGCTCGGTCCTCTTCTTTTTCCTGTAGTCCACAATCATCTCCTTTGTCTTGATCACAATGAGGGAAAGGTTGTTGTCCTGGCACCACACGGCCAGGTCTCTGACCTCCTCCCTATAGGCTGTCTCGTTGTTGTCGGTGATCAGGTCTACCACTGTTGTGTCATTGGCAAACTTAATGATGGTGTTGGAGTTGTACCTACCTGGCCATGCAGACAGGAGTACAGGAGGGGATTGAGCACGCACCCCTGAGGGGCACCCGTGTTGAGGATCAGCGTGGCGGATGTGTTGTTACCTACCCTTACCACCTGGGGGCGGCCAGTCAGGAAGTCCAGGATCCAGTTGCAGAGGGAGGTGTTTAGTCCAAGGGTCCTTAGCTTAGTGATGAGCTTTGAGGGCACTATGTTGTTGAACACTGAGCTGTAGTCAATGAATAGTATTCTCACATAGGTTTGACGTCCCATCCGAAAGATGGCACCCTACACAGGGCAATGGTTTAACATCAATTTGTAAAAATATATGATCTTACCTTGTGGGTTGTCAGAGTGCCTTGTTGGTGTATGTGAGGGAGAGAGCTGAATATTTATCTTCTACTTGTTTCCTCATTCATTTCTATCATCAGCAGTTATGACACAAAAAGGAAACAGGTATATTATACAAACATGACAGATATTATTGACAAAAACAGGTATTATTATTTACCAGTTCCCTTCCTCATAGAAATACTGACACATGAGGAAATAATAGAGACTTTTGCAACTTGAAAAGTTCTTACCATTTTTTGATTTCTTCTAGAAATTATTCCTAAACAGTGAATTCCACATCATGGTTTTCATTAATACTGTAGATATGTATTGAAGAACATAAAAATATAAATATTTATTTGACCCAGATGAACAATAGCAGTGACCAGTTTTGATATAACATTGATAAACGTGCAGCCCTAAGTACTTTACAAGCACTAACAAAACACATTCATAAAAAGAGCATTATACCAAGTACATACAATGAAAGAAAGGGAGATGAGGCTAAAACAACAGAAAAGGAATCAAACAAATCGACAGAACATTTAAAATATGTGTCACGACTTCCTCCGATGCTGCCTCTTCTCCTTGTTCGGGCAGGCTTCGGAGTTCGGTCCCTCATCGACCATTTCCGATGCAGCCTGCGTGAGGACATCTGAAGGGAGATAGCCTGCCGGGATACCACTCTGACCTTCAACCAACTGGTGGACATGGCCATCCAGTTGGACAACCTGCTGGCTTCGAGAGGACGTCCTGGAAGGGGCCTGCCCGTTTCACCCCCCCCCCCCCCTCTCACCTTGGCTCACGTTCCGATGGAGCTGGGTGGTGCAGCGTTCCGGGAGAACGGAGGACGACAGATCCAGTGTCACTCTTGTGACACAAGAAGACATTCTGCTGCACAATGTCATCAGAGTTCTTCTGGTTGTGGAGGCAGCAGGCAGGGCACTCTCGCGTCACCCCAGGAAGTGCAAACCCACACTCGTTCATAGCCCTCTGCTGCACATTTAACCATCCACGTCAACTTCCCTGATTACACGGTAGGTCCCCAGTGTAAGGTGCTGGTAGATTCAGGCGCAGCTGGGAACTTTATGGACAGGTCGTTAGCTCTTAGTCTACGTATTACATTGGTTCCCCTGTCCATTCCATTGCCCATCAAAGCACTTGACAGTCGACCATTAGGGTCAGGGTTTGTTAGGGAGGTTACAGCACCAGTCACTATGATTACGCAGAAGACCCATAAAGAGCAAATCACCTTTCATATTATTGAGTCCCCTGATTTCCCTGTTGTGTTGAGCCTTCCCTGGCTAGCACTACACGACCCCACCTTTTCATGGCCGCAGAGGGTTCTCACGGGGTGGTCGCGAGAGTGTCAGGGTAGGTGTCTAGCTGTTTCCGTTGGTGCGACCACGGTGGAAAAGTACAAACACTGCCTCCACTGTGTGCATTCCCCCCGAATACCTCGACTTGGCGTACGCTTTTTCCAAAACGCAGATGACCAAATTACCACCCCATCGGGTGGGGGATTGCGTGATAAACCTCAGGTTAGACGCTGTGCCGCCCAGGAGTCATGTATATCCCCTGTCGCAGGCTGAAACGGAGGCTATGGAGACATACGTCTCCAAGTCCCTACGTCAGGGGTTCATATGTCCCTCCACTTCACCCGCCTCCTCTAGTTAATTTTTCGTGAAGAAGAAAGACTGGGGTCTGTGCCCTTGCATTGATTACCGTGCACTTCGCTATAGCTACCCCTAATTTCCTCTGTGATCGAATTAATGCATGGGGCGTGCTTCTTCCCGAAATTAGATCTCAGGAGTGCGTACAACCTGGTGCGTGTCCGGGAAGGGGACGAATGGAAGACAGCAGTTAGCACAACCACGGGCCATTATGAATACCTGGTGATGCCGTACATGTTGATGAATGCTCCACCAGTCTTCCAGTCCTTTGTGAAAGAGGTGTTTCGGGACATGCTTGGTCGTGGTGTGGTGGTCTACATCGATGACATCTTGGTGTATTCCACCACGCATGCCGAGCATGTGTCCCTGGTTCGCAGAGTGCTTGGCCGACTGCTGGAGTATGACCTGTATGCCAAGGCAGAAACATTTCTGTTCTTCCAACAATCAGTCTCCTTCCACGGATACGACATCACCACCTCAGGTGTGGAGATGGCGGGAGACCACATTTCAGCCGTTCGTAATTGGCCGACTCCAACCTCGGTAAAGGAGGTGCAGCGCTTCATTGGCTTTGCCAATTACTATCAGAGGTTTATCCAGGGCTTTGGCAAGGTCACAGCCCCCATCACCTCTCTGTTGAAGGGTGAGCCGTTCCGGCTCCACTGGTCTGCTGAGGCTGACAGGGCTTTCAGTAACCTGAGGGCTCTGTTCACCTCAGCCCCGGTACTGGCCCATCCCGATCCATCATTGCCATTCGTAGTGGAGGTGGACGCGTCCGAGGTAGGGGTAGGCACTGTCCTCTCCCAACACTCGGGTATGCCACCCAAGCTCTGCCCCTGTGACTTCTTCTCTAAGAAGCTCAGCCCGGCGGAGCAGAACTATGACGTTGGTGATCGGTAGCTGTTGGCAGTTGTCAGAGCCCTGACAGCGTGGAGGCACTGGCTCGAGGGGGCTAAACACCTTTTCCTCGTCTGGACTGACCACCGTAACCTGGAATACATCCGGGCAGCGAGGAGGCTGAACCCTCGCCAGGCCAGGTGGGCCTTGTTCTTCACCCGGTTTGATTTCACGCTGTCCTATATACCAGGCACTAAGAACGTGAAGGCAGACGTACTGTCACGGCTGTATGACACAGAGGAGAGGCCCATTGACAACACCCCCATACTCCCGGCCTCTTGCATTGTGGCGCCGGTGGTGTGGACGATGGACGCGGACATAGAGCGGGCCTAACGCACAGAGCCCTCTCCACCTCAGTGGCCAGCTGGGCTTCTATAAGTGCCGTCTATTGTCCGTGATCATCTTATCTATTGGGCACACACGTCCCCATCCTCTGGTCACCCAGGCATCGGCCTTACAGTCTGCTGCCAGACCAGGAAGTACTGGTGGCCTACCTTGGCTAAGGACGTGAGGGTGTATGTCTCCTCCTGCTCGGTGTGCGCCCCCAGAGTAAGGCACCTAGGCACCTTCCAGCGGGTAAGTTATATCCCTTACCAGTTCCACAACGGTCATGGTCCCACTTATCGATCGATTTTCTAACTGATCTTACCCTCTCTCAGGGTAACACCACCATCCTGGTCGTTGTGGACCGCTTCTCTAAAGCCTGCCGCCTCCTTCCTCTTCCTGGTCTCCCCACGGCCCTGCAAACTGCGGAAGCCCTCTTTACTCACATCTTCCAGCACTACGGTGTGCCAGAGGACATAGTGTCTGACCGGGGTCCCCAGTTTACATCTAGGGTCTGGAAGGCATTCATGGGACGTCTAGTTGTCTCGGTCAGCCTGACCTCTGGGTTTCACTCCGAATCTAATGGGCAGGTGGAACGGGTGAATCAGGATGTGGGTAGGTTCCTGCGGTCCTACTGCCAGGACCTGCCGGGGGAGTGGTCGGTGTTCTTGCCATGGGCCGAATATGCCCAGTACTCTCTCCGCCACTCCTCCACTAACCTGTCACCCTTTCAATGTGTTTTGGGTATCAGCCGGTCCTGGCACCATGGCATCAGAGCCAAACTGAAGCTCCTGCGGTGGACGACTAATTTTGGCGCATGAAGGAGATGTGGAACGCCGCCAACGTCCACCTCCAGCGCACCGTGCGTCGCCAGAAGGCCAACGCTGACCGCCACCGCAGTGAGGCCCCGGTCTTTGTAACGGGGGATCGGGTTTGGCTCTCGACCCGGAACCTGCCCCTCCGCCTGCCCTGCCGGAAGCTGAGCCCGCGGTTTGTGGGGCCGTTCAAAGTCCTGAGGAGAGTGAACAAGGTTACGTGTAGGTTGCTGCTCCCTCCTGATTACCGTATTAACCCCTCGTTTCATGTGTCTCTCCTCAGGCCGGTGGTGGCTGGTCCGCTCCAGGAGTCTGAGGTGCGGGAGGTCCCTCCGCCCCCTTTGGACATCGAGGGGGCCCCGGCATACTCCGTCCCATCCTGGATTCGAGGCATCGGGTGGGGGGCCTTCAGTACCTCGTGGAGTGGGAGGGGCACGGTCCGGAGGAGCGGTGCTGGGTCCCGGTGAAGGATGTCCTCGATCCCTCCCTGTTGCGGAATTTCCACCATTGCCATCCGGATCGCCCTGCTCCGCGTCCTCCTGGCCGTCCCCGAGGCCGTCCCCGAGGCCGGTGTCGGCACGCTCCTTGAGCTGCTCGTCGGGGGGGGGGGGTTTACTGTCACGACTTCCTCCGAAGCTGCCTCCTCTCCTTGTTCGGGCAGGCTTTGGCTTTTGTCTTCACTGGCCTTCTAGCCACTGCCGCTCCTCTTTTCATCATTCCATTTGTTTTGTCTTGTTTTTCACAAACACCTGGTTCATATCCCCTCATCAGTCTCTGTATAAGTATTCCCTCTGCTCCCAATGTCTTTGTATGTTATTGTTTCTATGTGGAGGTGTGGAGGTGTGGCTAGCTCGGTTGAGCATTCATGTTACTTTTGTCGCCGGGATATTCACCCATGTGTTTTGTTTTCCCAGTGCGCATTGAAGTGGCACTGTATTTGGTTTTCGCATTGCTGCGAACTGCTGCATTGGACGAATAAACCATATTCTGTGATTCACACCTCCTGTGCCTGACTCTGTCCTCATCACCCACTACAATGTGGAAACAAACTTTTTTGAGCATCAACAAATTAAAAGGTAAATTTAAACAGTATGGTCCATTTTAAACATTTAAATAGCCTGCATTATTCACCTGTGCATTTTTTGTTTCCTCATAAACCAGGTTTCCATCCAACCTTTTTATGCAAGTAAAGTATACAGTACCAGTCAAAAGTTTGGACACATCTACTCATTCAAGGGTTTTTCTTTATTTTTACTATTTTCTACATTGTAGAATAATAGTGAAGACATCAAAACTACAAAATAACACACATAGAATCATGTAGTAACCAAAAAAGTGTTAAACAAATCAAAACATATTTTATATTTGAGATTCTTCAAAAAGCCACCCTTTGCCTTGATGATAGCTTTGCACACTCTTGGCATTCTCTCATCCAGCTTCATGAGATAGTCACCTGGAATGCATTTCAATTAATAGGATTGCCTTCTTAAAAGTTAATTTGTGGAATTTCTTTCCTTCTTAATGCGTTTGAGCCAATCAGTTGTGTTGTGACAAGGTAGGGAGGGGGGCTATACAGAAGATAGCCCTATTTGGTAAAAGACCATGTCCATATTATGGCAAGAACAGCTCAAATAAGCAAAGAGAAACAACAGTCCATTATTACTTTAAGACATGAAGGTCAGTCAATACGGAACATTTCAAGAACTTTAAAAGTTTCTTCAAGTGCAGTTGCAATAACCATCAAGCTCTATGATGAAACTGGCTCTCATGAGGACCACCACAGGAAAGGAAGACCCAGAGTTACCTCTGCTGCAGAGGATAAGTGAGGATGACCTTGAGGCTTCTTGGATGGGCACATCTAATGTAAATCTATGACAGCACCCAAGGGGCTTGAATTTTCGAGCTCTGCCCGTATATTTTGCGGTGACGTAGTGTCCCCATGAGTGACAGAACACTGAGCCAATCACGGTGCAACTAGAGAACATTACCAACCCCTACACTCCGTATTTTCCGCTGGCTGCCCCACCACCACAGAAAGCACTGAGCTAGGCTGAAACACCTACATTTTGGAGCTGCCTTATTCAAGAAAGCAAAAAAGAGACCATGTTTGTATGTGGCTTTATTAACTCAAACTGATATGTGACACGTATAAATGCCAAAATAACATGCAAAACAGGCAACAACAAAAAACAGGTGGGGCTCTGCCCTGAATGATGGGTCGCCACTGATGGTGTGTCACTTTTGCCACATGAACAAATGGAAGTGCTCCCCATAACAGAAGACACTGTGGGCCACTCTGTCTATCTAGTGATGAAAGGGAAGCCTGTTGGTGGGATTCAGAGAGTCTGTTTTCTGGAGGAAATAACAACACTCTGCCCCAGAGAGGTTCACATTGATAGAATACATGTTTTTATGTGTCTGACCTGCCCCTGGAGATGTATCAGACAGACACAAAATATATGAAACCTGTATTTCATCCAGGGATAACTATACAGTCAGTCAAAGAAGAGAGAGGATAGAGAGAGAGAGAGAGAGAGAGAGAGAGAGAGAGAGGGAGTGAGAGAGCTTTCACCATTCTCTTTACATAAGAGAGACAACTTGTTTCACCAAGTGAAAACTAGTGTCTGGTTTACGTACGGTTGAAAATATTTCTATTAAAATGCAACAATGTTTACAGTGTAATACAAAAAGAAATACAAATGCATATCAATTAAATTGTTGGTTTTTGATCCCAGAAACATGGCAACCGATGATTGAATGGTAGCCAACATCTGAGGGTATAATAGCCAGAACAAAGAAACAAGAGTTCATGCCTCGATGACAAAGCTGTCATCACACTGAGGGTGTTATTTTGTGTCTGTGTGTGTGTCTCTGTGTGTGTGTCTGTGTGTGTATTTGTGTCCTCTAAGGGATCAGTGGTTGGCTGTCTTTAGGGTTCCTCCAGTCTGCCCCCCTCTCCCAGCCCTGGCGTATGCGGGTGATGGTTCGGTCCACACAGGGGGTGATGAGCAGCAGCTTGAGCAGCAGCACCACAGAGGGAAGCACCAGACACAGCATGTAGCCCGGTGGGGTGTACCACTTGTAGGTGGAGGAACGCAGGAACCTGTTCCAGCCATACAGGTAGGTGTGAGCCGTACACAACAGCAGAGTCAGGTGACCCAGCTTGGACTGGTGGGGGAGAAAATAACACATAAACACATGAACCACGCACACGCGCCAGTCTCATGCACAGATAGAGGTCTAAGGGTGCCTGAGCACCTGCCCTTTTGCCCTCCTATGAGAAATGAAACTTCTTTGTTACAATTTGTGTCTATTTTCTCTATTGTTATTTAAATTAATTGCCCATCAAACTAGCTAATTTCTAAAAAATATATATTGGAAAGTTTCCCCTCCCTAGCTGCCAAGAAGCCATGTCAGGCTATCAATCAAGTTAGAGTAGCTAGCTTATTGAACTGTCTTAGCTGGCATGCCTGCTGGCAAGGTTGGTAGACTTTAGAAAAGCAAGCAATAACGAAATGTACTAAATAAGACTCACATTCCTTTCAATCTTTTACCCAGATTTTAGCAGAGATGCAGAGAATAATATTTAGTTTCTTTAAAAAAGAACCACCAGTCAGGAGGATACAGACAGCTCAAGAGGTTTGCTTAGATATGCAGAAAAATAGTGTATATATATATATATACAGTGGGGAAAAAAAGTATTTAGTCAGCCACCAATTGTGCAAGGTCTCCCACTTAAAATGAGAGAGGCCTGTAATTTTCATCATAGGTACACGTCAACTATGACAGACAAAATGAGAAAAAAAAATCCAGAAAATCACATTGTAGGATTTGTAATGAATTTATTTGCAAATTATGGTGGAAAATAAGTATTTGGTCAATAACAAAAGTTTCTCAATACTTTGTTATATACCCTTTGTTGGCAATGACACAGGTCAAACGTTTTCTGTAAGTCTTCACAAGGTTTTCACACACTGTTGCTGGTATTTTGGCCCATTCCTCCATGCAGATCTCCTCTAGAGCAGTGATGTTTTGGGGCTGTCGCTGGGCAACACAGACTTTCAACTCCCTCCAAAGATTTTCTATGGGGTTGAGATCTGGAGACTGGCTAGGCCACTCCAGGACCTTGAAATGCTTCTTACGAAGCCACTCCTTCGTTGCCCTGGCGGTGTGTTTGGGATCATTGTCATGCTGAAAGACCCAGCCACGTTTCATCTTCAATGCCCTTGCTGATGGAAGGAGGTTTTCACTCAAAATCTCACGATACATGGCCCCATTCATTCTTTCCTTTACACGGATCAGTCGTCCTGGTCCCTTTGCAGAAAAACAGCCCCAAAGCATGATGTTTCCACCCCCATGCTTCACAGTAGGTATGGTGTTCTTTGGATGCAACTCAGCATTCTTTGTCCTCCAAACACGACGAGTTGAGTTTTTACCAAAAAGTTAAATTTTGGTTTCATCTGACCATATGACATTCTCCCAATCCTCTTCTGGATCATCAAAATGCACTCTAGCAAACTTCAGACGGGCCTGGACATGTACTGGCTTAAGCAGGGGGACACGTCTGGCACTGCAGGATTTGAGTCCCTGGCGGCGTAGTGTGTTACTGATGGTAGGCTTTGTTACTTTGGTCCCAGCTCTCTGCAGGTCATTCACTAGGTACCCCCGTGTGGTTCTGGGATTTTTGCTCACCATTCTTGTGATCATTTTGACCCCACGGGGTGAGATCTTGCGTGGAGCCCCAGATCGAGGGAGATTATCAGTGGTCTTGTATGTCTTCCATTTCCTAATAATTGCTCCCACAGTTGATTTCTTCAAACCAAGCTGCTTACCTATTGCAGATTCAGTCTTCCCAGCCTGGTGCAGGTCTACAATTTTGTTTCTGGTGTCCTTTGATAGCTCTTTGGTCTTGGCCATAGTGGAGTTTGGAGTGTGACTGTTTGAGGTTGTGGACAGGTGTCTTTTATACTGATAACAAGTTCAAACAGGTGCCATTAATACAGGTAACGAGTGGAGGACAGAGGAGCCTCTTAAAGAAGAAGTTACAGGTCTGTGAGAGCCAGAAATCTTGCTTGTTTGTAGGTGACCAAATACTTATTTTCCACCATAATTTGCAAATAAATTCATAAAAAATCCTACAATGTGATTTTCTGGGCGGGATTTTTTTTTCTCAATTTGTCTGTCATAGTTGACGTGTACCTATGATGAAAATTACAGGCCTCTCTCATCTTTTTAAGTGGGAGAACTTGCACAATTGGTGGCTGACTAAATACTTTTTTCCCCCACTGTATATATATATATATATATATATATCTTTTTTTTTTTTTTTACATATAATTAAGGTGTTTGACAAATGCCAAATTCTCCAACTTCCAGACGGGGGGCCTAGCCATCACCCAGCCATCCTCACGTACCTTGTGCCCCCAAATTTTTTAGGGTGCATGACGCCCTTGCACACACACACACACACACACACACTAACAGGATCTCTAGGTGAATTCTCCTGGCCTGTTCTAATATATTCCTTCTAAATTACATTTGATGAATAACTTAACATTTAAATCACTGCATCAATTTGAGGGTAATGAATGAATTTGAGAATGAGCCGGAGTTTCTCCTGACCCAGTTACATTTATGAATGAGTGTGTGTGCTCCCTGTAGTGATGGGAATACAGCTTCATATCCCCAGCGCATAACCTCTGGCTTGTCTGCTGAAAATCTGATTACTTTCCTGGAGTATTATTGCATTCTGTCCTGGATGTTGGCTCTGCAACCCGCATGAATATGTCAGTAGGGGAAACACTGAAGGAGATAAGTGTACAAATTAGGGCTGGGAATGGCCAGGGACCTCACAATACGATATTATCACAATACTTAGGTGCGATACGGTATGTATGGCAATTCCCACGATTCTATATGTATTGTGATTTGATACTTTGATTTTATTGGGATTTGATGTTCCAAAAATATTGTTCAACTATTCTGTATGTCTGCTGCAGAGAGACAAGAGAGAGCATGAGAAAAATAGTTTTTTTTATCAGTCATGAAAATAAAAGTGCTGAAAACATTGGCTCACTATTTAAAAAGAAGATGGAGAACAAGCTATAGGATGAAAAATACCAGAGGCACAGCCGACCACTAGCGGTTCTGGGGGGGCCAGTGCCCCTGTGACAACAAGCTTGGACCTCCTTGTGGCCCCCACAAGGAGGTCCAATGCAAAATGCAAAATATACAAGCAAAGGGATTCAGAATGAGGTTCTGAGTTGTTTGGCAGACATGGTTCGAACATAAATTATAGAAGAAGTGAAAGACAGTGAGATATTTAGCATAATGGCAGACCAAAAAAAAAAGGAGAAGATATCTCTAGTACTCAGGTACTATTTCAGTGGAGCTGTCCATGAGAGCTTTCTCCACTTTGAATCGGCGGATCGACTAGATGCAGCAGGGCTTACTGACAAAATCATACACATATTAGAAAGTCATGGTCTTCAATACAAAAACAACCTAGTAGGCCAAGCATATGAAGGTGCTTCAGTTATGAGTGGCAAGCATTCAGGCATCCAGGCACGCATTAAAGAACAAGCAACACATGTTTTTTACATCCACTGCAGTGCACACTGTCTAAACTTAGTTTTAGTGGATACAGTCAAAGCTGTCCCTGAGGTAGGACAGTTCTTCTCCTTACTAGAAAGACTGTATGTCTTCACATCTGGGTCATATGTGCATCAAAAATGGCTTAGTGTACAAAGAGAGATGTACCTAGGTGCACCTAGAGAGCTTCAGAGACTAAGTGACACTCGCTGGGCATGTCAATATATGGCTCTACATACTATTATGGATAGATTGCCTGCCATTAAGCGAGTCCTGCAAGACATAGTCCAAGAACACAACGGTGACAGATCTGTTGAGGCACGATGTCTGCTTGCACAGATGGATTTACAATTCATTGTGTGTCTTGTTACGCTCCATCAAGTTTTTGGAGAAGCAACATTTCTATCAGCTATGCTACAGTCTTCATCACTTGACCTGTCAAAGGCTGTTGATTTAGTTGAAGCCTTAGTTCAAACTTTGAATGACTACAGGGATGAGTCATTTTTTAATGACCTATGGAATAAAGTGTTGAACACAGCTGAGCAATGTGATACTGCAATACAGCCCCCTGCAAATGACCAAAAAAGCTAAGCTCTCAATTTAATGGAGACTGTGTACTCAGTACAGGTCGTCAGATTCAGAAATAGATAAAGACAGTTTTCTTACAACCTTTTTCTACCCTGTCTTAGATCAGATGCTCAATGAGCTTAACAGACGGTTCTCTAGCAAAAACTGTGACAATGAATGGCATCCAAACTTTAAACCCCAAAAGTGATGCATGTCTCAAAGAGAAGTCCCTGTTTCCATTTGCTAGAATGTATGAATCAAATATTGAGGACTTGGGGCATGAACTACATAAATTCAGAAGATTGTTACAAAGGAAAGTACAGAGTGGCATGCAGACCCTCCAGTGTAGTAGAGCTAGCATTATTCATTGAGCCTCATAAAGAAGTTTTCTTTGAGCTCTTTAAACTGTGCAAAATAGCTGTTTCAATCCCTGTTAGTACCGCTTCTTGTGAAGAGTTTTTCTGCACTAAAGCTGGTGAAAACGTATCTTAGGTCCACAATGTCAGATGAGAGATTAAGCAATTTAGGTGTATTGAGTCAAGGAGGGCAAAGGCCTTGAATCTAGATGAATTTGCTGATCTTTTTGCAAGAAACCACAAAAACCGTAGAATACAGTTGATGTAACTGATACTGAATATGTAATGCAAATGTAAAAATAATGTAAATGCAAATAAACATTTGTTGAATGATTATAAACATGGTATTTTGCCTATTAATGCCTGCAATGCAGTGAAGAAAACAATATGACAACAATAATGTCTAATGTAACTGGCCCCAGCCTGGCCCTCCCAGTTGAAATGGTCTAGAACCGCCACTGCAGCCAACTAGCGCTAGCTAACGCTACCTGGCAAAAAAAAATGAACACGTTTTTTTTTACAAATCGATACTTGGGAGTCAAAGTATCAATATAATATCGTTCAAAATAATATTGCGATATGTAACTGTATCGATTTATTCCCCCATCGCTAGTAAAAATGGGCAGAAAATTAGTGCCTAGAATTAGTGTCTGGTCTAAGCATCAGTGTGTCCAGTCCTGGTGATCCCACCTGTACGAAGCTGAACTCCCTCCAGCTGAGAGCGTTACTGACGGAGGGAAGAGATGTGATTCCTAACAGGACGTACAGGCCAAATCCCAGAATTCCCAGGGATAAGTAGGAGTCGCCACGCCAGGCCATTGTGGTATCAAACTCAGTGGTCCTGTTCTCTCTGATCTGAGAGAGAAAGAGAGAGAAAAGGAGAGTGAGAGCAAGAGAGGTGTAAACCAGTGTTTATATTCAAAACCAGTGCCTGAATCCTGCTATATACTGTAGGTGTGTGTCCAATGTACAGATGTTTGATCTTAATATGACCAGTATTGTGTCACAGCAAAATAATCCTGCAGCAACAGCATTTGAAAGTTTAGTCCATTCACACTTTTCTGGCGATATAATGTTACTTGATTGGTGGTTAGGCTATTAGCTGGCCAAAATTAGGCTACATTAAAAGTGCAATACTGTTAAGATATGCTCTGGTGCATTGGCGACTAAGAAAATATTTTTTAAACCTCCTGCTTTGGGCTGGATATCTCAATGTGTAGTTCATACATTCATAATCTATGAGAATAATTACTTTCTTACCTTGATTAGCCATGAAATACTTAGTTTGAAAGTGACTGTTTTCTTGAAGCTGTGCCACACCATTTTCCCTACATTTCCCCCATGTGGACCAGCCCCCTAGCAATTTGAGTTCTAGCCAAAAAGCTTCAGCCCCTCGGATTTGAGTGACAGTTAGCAAGTGGCCTGCCCAGCATTAACCAATGAGGTTGCAGGGCGGGCCTAATGGTTCAGTGGTCACAGCAGAGACAGAGAGTAAGCAATGATAAGCTGCACATATGTGACATAGTATGCGTTTTCGGGGACCACTTTTGGCTGATGAGTGCTACTTTCAGAACTACTGCCTAAAACGTATACAAAAGTTCAGGAGAATCTCTTTAATATAACCATGTATTAGCATGAATTTATGTCAATCCTGCAATACAGGAACATTTTCAGTGACAACAGAGCGATCAAATTAAGATTTATACACAATTTTGTCTATCCAATGTTCACTGTTTTGAAAGTGTTTACTTTGGCCTTAAAGCTGGGTAGGTGTTCTTACCAGAGAGACAGTGCGTTCAGTGGACTTGAACCTCACATAGTACCTGGGAACAAAATCAATACTTTCTTTACTAAAACCAAAGGAAGATACATTTCACTGTGTGTGTGTGCGCACATGCGTGTTTGTGTACATTTGTGTATGTGCTCCACTGACCGTATGGGTATGATCAGTGTATAGAGCACGTGCAGAAAGGCGAACCCCAGCGCCAGTAGACCCAGCTGTTTCCTGCACAGCATCCAGCGGTCCAGCCAATCAGGGAAGCGCCTGATGTTAAACATACACAAACACTTATAATCAACATAAATACAATATATATACAAAAGTATGTGGACACCCCTTCAAATTAGTGGATTTGGCTATTTCAGCCACACCCTTTGCTGACAGGTGTATAAAATCGAGCACACAGCTATGCAATCTCCATAGACAAACATTGGCAGCAGAATGGCCTTACTGAAGATCTCAGTGACTTTCAACGTGGCACTTACATAGGATGCCACGTTTCCAACAAGTCAGTTAGTCAAATATATGCCCTGCTTGAGCTGCCCCAGTCAACTTTAAGTGCTGTTATTGTGAATTGGAAATGTCTAGGAGCAACATGGCTCAGCCGCGACATGGTAGGCCACACAAGCTCACAGTACGGGACCGCCGAGTGCTGAAGCCATTTGCAATGCCAAGCGTCGGCTGGAGTGGTGTAAAGCTTGCCGCCATTGAACTCTGGAGCAGTGGAAATGCATTCTCTGGAGTGATGAATCACGCTTTACCATCTGGCAGTCCGACGAACAAATCTGGGTTTGGCGGATGCCAGGAGAACGCTACCTGCCCGACTGCATAGCGCCAACTATAAAGTTTGGTGGAGTAGGAATAATGGTCTAGGGCTGTTTTTCATGGTTCGGGCTAGGCCCCTTAGTTCCAGTGAAGGAAAATCTTAACGCTACAGCATACAATTACATCTGCTTCCAACGTTGTGGCAACAGTTTGGGGAAGGCCCTTTCCTGTTTCAGCATGACAATGCCCCTGTGCACAAAGCGAGGTCCATACAGAAATGGTTTGTCGAGATCGGTGTGGAAGAACTTGACTGGCCTGCACAGAGCCCTGATCTTAACCTCATGGAACACCTTTGGGATGAATTGGAACGCTGACTGCTAGCCAGGCCTAATCGCCCAACATCAGTGACGACCTCACTAATGCTCTTGTGGCTGAATGGAAGCAAGTCCCCGCAGCAATGTTCCAACATCTAGTGGAAAGCCTTCCCAGAAGATTGGAGGCTGTTATAGCAGCATAGGTGGGACCAACTCCATATTAATGACCATGATTTTGGATTGAGATGTTCAACAAGCAGGTTTCCACATACATTTGGTCATGTAGTGTACATACGTACGCAACATTGTATGCAAACACACTCCCATACATACACACACACACACACACACGTCTGACCTGTACTTGGTGCCCCTGTAGAGCTGCAGGAAGGAAGCCAGGACACCAGGCAGGTAACAGAGAGACAGCATGATCAGAGACACGATGGGACACACCTGGAGAGAACATACACACACACCTTGAACAGCTGGTAACACACACAGAAACAAACAGAACACAAACACTCAGAGGGCCTGTGGGCCAGTACCTTGTTTGCCAGTGAGACCATGATTCTGAAGGAGATGTCTTTGCCCTGGGTGACGTATGAGTAGATGATGTCTCTGATCAGCAAGTAGAAGAAGAAGGCAGCACTGAGGCCGATGGCGATGCGCAGTGGGAGCCTCCACTGGGGGAACAGCTGCAAGGGGAAGTCTTCCAGCTCCCGGGCTGCTGAGAGAGAGCCCCGGTCCAGGGCACTGAAACCCAGCTTGGTGGCTACCGCCATCACCACCTGCTTGGCCTCTGCACTTTCCCCGCAGATATACACCTGACATACAGTGGGGAGAACAAGTATTTGATACACTGCCGATTTTGCAGGTTTTCCTACTTACAAAGCATGTAGAGGTCTGTAATTTTTATCATAGGTACACTTCAACTGTGAGAGACGGAATCTAAAACAAAAATCCAGAAAATCACATTGTATGATTTTTAAGTAATTCATTTGCATTTTATTGCATTTATTGCATTGACACCCCCGTTTTCAATACCTTTCAATACCTCACTTTGCGAGGATAACGACACTGAGCCTTTTTCTAACATTTTAGAAAAATGTAAATGCCTGGAGTTTGCAAAATGGCATTGGCACTTTGATTGGTACAGGTGCTTTTGTCAGATGACATGAAAATAGAGCACGCCAGTTGTAGATTTGGTGTTGAAAAACAGAAGCATATGCAGAAAAGTACTTAAAATCCACTGTTAAATATTTGACTCGTTTCAGGACACTAGGCATACGTCACACGTCACTACTTCACAGGAGAGGCATTTGAATGTAAACAAAAATAAATTAATAATAATAATATTAGTTTTCTGGCAGAAATGCCTTCTGGAACATGTGAACTTGCATGTGCCTTAATAACAAACTTGTATGCCATCTGTAAATACAAATACAATTGTTAAATTACGAGCCAAGTTGGTTTAGGTACGGAAAAAGACAGGAACCTTCCCGCTAGCCATGATTGGCTGAGATAATGGATGGGCTGGACATGCCGAGAGATGAGTTCGGATTGGTTGCCATGTAGCACGCTTCTGTCTATAACATGAGCTGGCCAGTATGTGTAGGTAATCCTTTCTAACGCTGCTTTTTTTTAAAGATATCACGTAGTAGAACTGCAAAAGTGTTGTTTTCTCCTTTCTGGAGGACTGAGTTTTGAAATCAGTGGAATGTGCCTGGTGGAATTAAATAATGATAGCTAAGAAGAAATTCTGGCGTTTGATTGCAAATATGCAGAGGGAGTCGAAAAGAGAACACCCAGAAGGCTGTTGTATAAAACACCTGTCTCCGGATTACATCTTCAAACTAAGGACAACCATGGCATCCGTGACAGACAGGGAGAAGCGTCCATCCATGTATACGGGTAAGATAGTCTAGCTAGCTACATTTTCAGATGTTATACGTTTCTTTTTCTTTCTTTCTTTTTTTAACCTTTATTTAACCAGGTAAGCCAGTTGAGAACAAGTTCTCATTTACAACTGCGACCTGGCCAAGATAAAGCAAAGCAGTGCGATTAAAAACAACAACAAAGAGTTACATATGGGATAAACAAAACGTACAGTCAAAAACACATTAGAAAACCTATATACAGTGTGTGCAAATGTAGTAAGTTATGGAGGTAATGCAATAAATAGGCCATAGTGCAAAATAATTACAATTTAGTATTAACACTGGAGTGATAGATGTGCAGAAGATGATGTGCAAATAGAGATACTGGAGTGCAAATAAGCAAAATAAATAACAATATGGGGATGAGGTAGTTGGGTGGGCTAATTACAGATGGGCTGTGTACAGCTGCAGTGATCGGTAAGCTGCTCTGACAACTGATGCTTAAAGTTAGAAAGGGAGATAAGTCTCCAGCTTCAGAGATTTTTGCAGTTTGTTCCAGTCATTGGCAGCAGAGAACTGTAAGAAATGGAGGCCAAAGGAGGTGTTGGCTTTGGGGATGACCAGTGAGATATACCTGCTAGAGCGCATACTACGGATGGGTGTTGCTATGGTGACCAATGAGCTAAGATAAGGCTGGGATTTGCCTAGCAGTGATTTAGAGATGACCTGGAGCCAGTGGGTTTGGCGACTAATATGTATTGAGGGCCAGCCAACGAGAGTGTACCGGTCACAATGGTGGGTAGTATATGGGGCTTTGGTGACAAAACGGATGGCACTGTGATAGACTACATCCAAATTGCTGAGTAGAGTGTTGAAGGCTATTTTGTAAATGACATCGCCGAAGTCAAGGATCGGTAGGATAGTCGGTTTTACGAGGGCATGTTTGGCAGCATGAGTGAAGGAGGCTTTGTTGCGAAATAGGAAGCAGATTCTAGATTTAACTTTGGATTGGAGATGCTTAATGTGAGTCTGGAAGGAAAGTTTATGGTCTAACCAGACACCTAGGTATTTGTAGTTGTACACACAAGTCAGACCCGCCGAGAGTAGTGATTCTAGTCGGGCAGGCGGGTGCAAGCAGCGTTCGATTGAAGAGTATGCATTTAGTTTTACTAGCGTATAAGAGCAGTTGGAGGCCACAGAAGGAGTGTTGTATGGCATTGAAGCTTGTTTGGAGGTTTGTTAACACCGTGTCCAATGAAGTGCCAGATGTATACAAAATGGTGTCGTCTGCATAGAGGTGGATCTGAGAGTCACCAGCAGCAAGAGCAACATCATTAATATATACAGAGAATAGAGTCGGCCCGAGAATTGAACCCTGTGGCACCCCCATAGAGACTGCCATAGGTCCAGAAAACAGGCCCTCCAATTTGACACATTGAACTCTATCTGAGAAGTAGTTGGTGAACCAGGCGAGGCAGTCATTTGAGAAACCAAGGCTATCTAGTATGCCAACAAGAATGTGGTGATTGACAGAGTCGAAAGCCTTGGCCAGGTCGATGCAGACGGCTGCACAGTACAGTTTTTTTGATCGATTGCGGTTATAATATCGCTTAGGACCTTGAGCGTGGCTGAGGTGCACCCATGACCAGCTCGGAAACCAGATTGCATAGCGGAGAAGGTACGGTGGGATTCGAAATGGTCGGTGATCTGTTTGTTAACTTGGCTTTCAAATACTTTCGAAAGGCAGGGCAGGATGGATATTGGTCTGTAACAGTTTGGATCTAGAGTGTCACCCCCTTTGAAGAGGGGGATAACCGCGGCAGCTTTCCAATCTCTGGGGATCTCAGACGATACGAAAGAGAGATTGAACAGGCTAGTAATAGGGGCTGCGACAATTTCGGCGGCTAATTTTAGAAAGAAAGGGTCCAGATTGTCTAGCCCAGCTGATTTGTAGGGGTCCAGATTTTTCAGCACTTTCAGAACATCAGCTGTCTGAATTTGGGTGAAGGAGAAGCGGGGGGGGGGGGCATGGGCAAGTTGCAGCACAGGGTGCAGAGTTGGTGGCCGGGGAGGGGTAGCCAGGTGGAAAGCATGGCCAGCTGTAGCAAAATGCTTGTTGAAATTCTCGATTATCGTAGATTTATCAGTGGTGACAGTGTTTCCTAGCCTCAGTGCAGTGGGCAGCTGGGAGGAGGTGCTCTTATTCTCCATGGACATTAGTGTCCCAAAACTTTTTGGAGTTAGTGCTACAGGATGCAAATTTCTGTTTGAAAAAGCTAGCCTTTGCTTTCCTAACTGATTGTGTATATTGGTTCCTGATTTCCCTGAAAAGTTGCATATCGCAGGGGCTGTTCGATGCTAATGCAGTACGCCACAGGATGTTTTTGTGCTGGTCAAGGGCAGTCAAGTCTGGAGTGAACCAGGGGCTATATCTGTTCTTAGTTCTGACTTTTTTGAATGGGGCATGCTTATTCAAGATGGAGAGGAAAGCACTTTTAAAGAACAACCAGGCATCCTCTACTGACGGAATGAGGTCAATATCCATCTAGGATACCCGGGCCAGGTCAATTAGAAAGGCCTGCTCGCTAAAGTGTTTTAGGAAGCGTTTGACAGTGATGAGGGTTGGTCGTTTGACCGCGGACCCATTACGGATGCAGGCAATGAGGCAGTGATCGCTGAGATCCTGGTTGAAGACAGCGGAGGTGTATTTAGAGGGTAAATTAGTCAGGATAATATCTATGAGGTTGCCCATGTTTACGGATTTAGGGTTGTACCTGGTAGGTTCCTTGATAATTTGTGTGAGATTGAGGGCATCTAGTATAGATTGTAGGACGTCCGGGGTGTTAAGCATATCCCAGTTTAGGTCACCAAGCAGTACGAACTCTGAGGATAGATGGGGGGCAATCAATTCACATATGGTGTCCAGGGCACAGCTGGGGGCTGAGGGGGGGCTGTAGCAAGTGACAACAGTGAGAGACTTGGTGGATTATTAGAAGTAGAAGCTCAAACTGTTTGGGCACAGACCTGGATAGTATGATAGAGCTCTGCAGGCTATCTCTACAGTAGATTGCAACTCCACCCCCTTTGGCAGTTCTATCTAGAAGGAAAATATTGTAGTTGGGTATGCACATTTCTGAATTTTTGGTCGCCTTCCTAAGCCAGGATTCAGACACTGCTAGAACATCAGGGTTGGCGGAGTGTGCTAACGCAGTGAGTAACTCAAACTTAGGGAGGAGGCTTCTGATGTTAACATGCAAGAAACCAAGGCTTTTACGGTTACAGAAGTCAACAATTGATAGCGCCTGGGGAGTGGGAGTGATACTGGGGGCTACAGGGCCTGTCAGAAAGTCGTTTTTATTTCAAGTTAAAGTGTACTGTTAGATAGCTAGCCAACGTTAGCTGGCTGCCTCGCTAGCTAGCTAACGTTACGTGTATGATCTGTGTAGTAATATTATTCGTATCTCAGATCCATTTGCATTGCTAGTTATAGCCTAACGTTAGCTAGCTAGCTAACATTGAACCTGGTTGGTTAGCTACCTGCAGATTCATGCAGGGTAGTGACGTTATGAGTTGGGATTATGGTTCAATGTTTAGTTAGCTAGCTACATGTCTAAACAAAAGACTCCACTATGCAAGTAAACATTTCACTACACCTTCTGTATCCTGTGCATGTGACAAATAAACTTTGATTTTATTTGATATAGTATGTGTTTACCAGAGACGGTAATGTGAAGAACATGACCTACACCAAAGTCAACTTAGGGTATAATGTTAGGCCAACGAGACATTGTCGAAGTTCTAAAATGCTCCGGTAGAATGCCCTGCTTTTATTTAGTCACACTCACAACCGTGAGCTATTTTCTGTAATTGGCTCACCATTAACTTGTAAATAAAGATCTTGTTGTGAGTTTATTTTCCTGTAATAATGAAGACAAATGAGCTAAAGTGAAGATGTTGTCAGCTACAGCGGCTTGCGAAAGTATTCACCCCCCTTGGCATTTTTCCTATTTTGTTGCCTTACAACCTGGAATTAAAATGGATTTTTTTTGGGTTTGTATCATTTGATTTACACAACATGCATACCACTTTGAAGATGCTAAATATTTTTTGGGGTGAAACAAACAAGAAATAAGACAAAAAATCAGAACTTGAGCATGCATAACTATTCACCCCCCCAAAAGTCAATTATTTTTAGAGCCACCTTTTGCAGCAATTACAGCTGTAAGTCTCTTGGGGTATGTCTCTATAAGCTTGGCACATCTAGCCACTGGGATTTTTGGCCATTCTTCAAGGCAAAACTGCTCCAGCTCCTTCAAGTTGAATGGGTTCCGCTGGTGTTCCGTTGGTGTACAACAATCTTTAAGTCATACCACAGATTCTCAATTGGATTGAGGTCTGGGCTTTGACTAGGCCATTCCAAGGCATTTAAATGTTTCCCCTTAAACCACTCGAGTGTTGCTTTAGCAGTATGCTTAGGGTCATTGTCCTGCTGGAAGGAGAACCTCTGTCACAGTCTCAAATCTCTGGAAGACTGAAACAGGTTTCCCTCAAGAATTTCCCTGTATTTAGCGCCATCAATCATTCCTTCAATTCTGACCAGTTTCCCAGTCCCTGCCGATGGAAAAACATCCCCACAGCATGATGCTGCCACCACCATGCTTCACTGTGGGGATGGTGTTCTCGGGGTGATGACATAGCGTTTTCCTTGATGGCCAAAAAGCTCAATTTTAGTCTAATCTGACCAGAGTACCTTCTTCCATATGTTTGGGGAGTCTCCCACATTCCTTTTGGCGAACACCAAATGTGTTTGCTTATTTATTTCTTTAAGCAATGGCTTTTTTCTGGCTACTCTTCTGTAAAGCCCAGCTCTGTGGAGTGTACGGCTTAATGTGGTCCTATGGACAGATACTCCAATCTTCGCTGTGGAGCTTTGCAGTTCCTTCAGGGTTATCTTTGGTCTCTTTGTTGCCTCTCTGATTAATGCCCTCCTTGCCTGGTCCGTGAGTTTTGGTGGGCGGCCCTCTCTTGGCAGATTTGTTGCGGTGCCATATTCTTTCAATTTTTTAATAATGGATTTAATGGTGCTCTGTGGGATGTTCAAAGTTAAGGATATTTTTTTATAACCCTGCCCTGATCTATACTTCTCCAGATCTTTGTCCCTGACCTGTTTGGAGAGCTCCTTGGTCTTCATGGTGCCGCTTGCTTGGTGGTGCCCCTTGCTTAGTGGTGTTGCAGACTCTGGGGCCTTTCAGAACAGGTGTGTATATATACTGAGATCATGTGACAGATCATGTGACACTTAGATTGCACACAGGTGGACTTTATTTAACTAATTATGTGACTTCTGAAGGTAATTGGTTGCACCAGATCTTATTTAGGGGCTTCATAGCAAAGGGGGTGAATACATAATCACGCACCACTTTTCCGTTATTAATTTTATTAAAAATGAGGAAAAAATATCCAGAAAATCACATTGTAGGATTTTTAATGAATTTATTTGCAAATTATGGTGGAAAATAAGTATTTGGTCAATAACGAAAGTTTCTCAATACTTTTTTATATACCCTTTGTTGGCAATGACACAGGTCAAACGTTTTCTGTAAGTCTTCACAAGGTTTTCACACACCGTTGCTGGTATTTTGGCCCATTCCTCCATGCAGATCTCCTCTAGAGCAGTGATGTTTTGGGGCTGTCGCTGGGCAACACAGACTTTCAACTCCCTCCAAAGATTTTCTATGGGGTTGAGATCTGGAGACTGGCTAGGCCACTCCAGGACCTTGAAATGCTTCTTACGAAGCCACTCCTTCGTTGCCCAGGCGGTGTTTTTGGGATCATTGTCATGCTGAAAGACCCAGCCACGTTTCTTCTTCATTGCCCTTGCTGATGGAAGGAGGTTTTCACTCAAAATCTCACGATACATGGCCCCATTCATTCTTTCCTTTACACGGATCAGTCGTCCTGGTCCCTTTGCAGAAAAACAGCCCCAAAGCATGATGTTTCCACCCCCATGCTTCACAGTAGGTATGGTGTTCTTTGGATGCAACTCAGCATTCTTTGTCCTCCAAACACGACGAGTTGAGTTTTTACCAAAAAGTTATATTTTGGTTTCATCTGACCATATGACATTCTCCCAATCCTCTTCTGGATCATCCAAATGCACTCTAGCAAACTTCAGACGGGCCTGGACATGTACTGGCTTAAGCAGGGGGACACGTCTGGCACTGCAGGATTTGAGTCCCTGGCGGCGTAGTGTGTTACTGATGGTAGGCTTTGTTACTTTGGTCCCAGCTCTCTGCAGGTCATTCACTAGGTCCCCCCGTGTGGTTCTGGGATTTTTGCTCACCGTTCCTGTGATCATTTTGACCCCACGGGGTGAGATCTTGCGTGGAGCCCCAGATCGAGGGAGATTATCAGTGGTCTTGTATGTCTTCCATTTCCTAATAATTGCTCCCACAGTTGATTTCTTCAAACCAAGCTGCTTACCTATTGCAGATTCAGTCTTCCCAGCCTGGTGCAGGTCTACAATTTTGTTTCTGGTGTCCTTTGACAGCTCTTTGGTCTTGGCCATAGTGGAGTTTGGAGTGTGACTGTTTGAGGTTGTGGACAGGTGTCTTTTATACTGATAACAAGTTCAAACAGGTGCCATTAATACAGGTAACGAGTGGAGGACAGAGGAGCCTCTTAAAGAAGAAGTTACAGGTCTGTGAGAGCCAGAAATCTTGCTTGTTTGTAGGTGACCAAATACTTATTTTCCACCATAATTTGCAAATAAGTTCATTAAAAATCCTACAATGTGATATTCCGGAATTTCTTTTCTCATTTTGTCTGTCATAGTTGACGTGTACCTTTGATGAAAATTACAGGCCTCTCTCATCTTTTTAAGTGGGAGAACTTGCACAATTGGTGGCTGACTAAATACTTTTTTTCCCCACTGTAACTTAATGTTCTCCAACTCCTAAAACATTTTTGAAAATGGATCAGTGTCATTATCCTTGCAAGGGGAAGGTGCTAGAGTATTGAAAACAGGGGTGCCAATCATTTTGAACCCTATCTTTTTCAGATTTGTTAACAATTACTTTGTCTGAGCAATTGTATTAGTATACAATAATATAATTTCCCATTTTTGTTGCATAGAATATAGCTTAGTAATTTAATTCTTTATTTTCTACAGTCTATTTTGCAAAAAAATGTGCTCAAGAGTGCCAATAAATATTGACCTGACTGTATTTGGACTAATTAACTAACTGTTGTAGTTTATATTTGGCAGCCATCAAATAAATATGTTTTTGTTTCTTTTCAAATAACTCATATTATTTGGTTTTCTGAGAAGTATTCAAAATCCTTCAAATATGATTTGGTTTTCTGAAAGAAAATGTCAAAGAAAAGTATTGCCTTTGAAAACTCAATATTCAACTACATAAAGTATTTGAAAAGTTGGTATTTTCAAATAAAATACAAAAACATTTGCTCAGGTCTGGTGTGTGTGTGTGTGTTAACGTGTGTGTGTGCATGCTTTTATATGCTTCTCTTTACAGAGGATGCACAGTACAGGTTTGTAGCTCCAGAATGAAGCTGTTCTTATTCAGCACAGAGGAAAAAAAGTAAAATCAACATGTTGACAGTCAACATGTACAGTGGATTCAGAATGTATTCACACCCCTTGACTTTGACCCCATTTTGTTGTGTTACAACCTACATTTATAATGGATTAAATGGAGATTATGTGTCACTGGCCTACACACAAAACCCCATAATGTCAAAGTAGAATTATGTTTTTTAGAAATGTTAAAAAGTTTATACAAATTGAAAAGCTGAAATGTGTTGAGTCAATAAGTATTCAACCCCTTTGTTATGGCAACCCTAAACAAGTAAAAATATGCTTAACAAGTCACATAATAGGTTGCATGGACTCAATAATAGTGTTTAACATGATTTTTGAATTACTACCTCATCTCTGTACCACACACATACAATTATCTGTCAGGTCCCTGAGTCGAGCAGTGAATTTCAAACACAGATTCAACCACAAAGACCAGGGAGGTTTTCCAATGCCTCGCAAAGAAGGGCACCTGTTGGTAGATGGGTTAAAAAAAAGCAGATATTGAATATCCCTTTGAGCATGGTGAAGTTATTAATTACACTTTGGATGGTGTATAAATACACCCAGTCCCTACATACTTATTGACTCAAGATATTTAAGCTTTTCATTTTTTATTAATTTGTAAAATGTTTGAAAAACATAATTCCACTTTGACATTATGGGGTATTGTGTGTAGGCCAGTGTGAGAGAATCTAAATGTAATACATTTTACATTCAGGCTGTAACACAACAAAATGTGGAAAAAGTCAAGGTTTGTGAATACTTTCTGAAGGCACTGTGTATAAACGACATATACAATAGTATGTGGACACCCCTTCAAATGAGTGGATTCGGCTATTTCAGCCTCACCCATTGCTGATAGGCGTATAAAATCGAGCACACAGCCATGCAATCTCCATAGACAAACATTGGCAGTAGAATGGCCTTACTGAAGAGCTCAGTGACTCTCAAAGTGGCACCGCGTTTGGATGCCATCTATCCAACAAGTCAGTTCGTGAAATGTCTGCCCAGCTAGAGCTGCCGCAACGTGGTAGGCCACACAAGCTCACAGAACGGGACCACTGAGTGCCGAAGTGCGTAGCGCGTAAAAATCATCTGTCTTCGGTTGCAAACTGCCTCTGGAAGCAACATCAGCATAATAACTGTTCGTCGGGAGCTTTATGAAATGGGTTTTCATGGCCGAGCAGCCGCACAAATGCCTAAGATCATCATGCGCAATGCCAAGCGTCGGAGGTTGGAGTGGTGTAAACCTTGCTGCGATTGGACTCTGGAGCGTTCTCTGGAGTGATGAATCACGCTTCACCATCTGGCAGTCCGACAAACAAATCTGGGTTTGGCGGATGCCAGGAAAATGCTACCTGCCCCAATGCATAGTTCCAACTGTAAAGTTTGGTGGAGGAGGAATAATGGTCTGGGGCTGTTTTTCACGGTTCGCGCTAGGCCCCTTAGATCCAGTGAAGGGAATTCTTAACGCTACAGCATACAATGACATTCCAACCGATTCTGTGCTTCCAACTTTGTGGCCCTTTCCTGTTTCAGGATGACAATGTCCCTGTGCACAAAGCGAGGTCCATACAGAAATGGTTTGTGGAGATCAGTGTGGAAGAACATGACTGGCCTGCACAGAGCCCTGACCTTAACCCCATTGAACACCTTTGGGGTGAATTGGAACACCGACTGCGAGCCAGGCCTAATTGCCCAACATCAGTGTCCGACCTCACTAATGCTCTTGTGGCTGAATGTTAGCAAGTCCCCGCTGCAATGTTCCAACATCTAGTGGAAAGCCTTCCCAGAAGAGTGGAGGCTGTTATAGCAGCAAAGGGGGGACCAACTCCATATTAATGGCCATGATTTTGGAATCAGATGTTCAACGAGCAGGTGTCCACATACTTTTGTTCATGAAGTGTATATATACTTTAATCTAGTAGTCAATTGGTTTCATGGACATGGCTTGAACCTCGTTTGTGTACCTGTCTGTTGGCATCTGAAGGTCCATTCTGCAAAGCCCAGGCAGACAGGGTGTTGAATCCTTTAACCACCTCAGCTCCAGGGACCAGACTGCTCAGGTACATATAACCACATTTACAGTACAGCAACATACACATACTGTAGATATACATCAACATATAAAAACATTTCTAATTAACAAAAAAACATACACATAATAACAACAACACACTGTATAGTTCTCACCTTTGCAGGTACTCCGCATTGGCCTCTGGGTACTGATTCTTCCTCAGGTTATTACTGAGGTCCACCAACACCTGCAATTCAACTATACAGTTACATATTGACAAAGCAGACATTCATACATATAGCAGAAGTAATAAAATATATATGCTACCTTCCCCTTTAGCTGATTGGCCAGTGGTACCAGGAAGTCGTAGTGTTCTCTCTGGACAGCGATGAAGATCAGACGGGCTGACTGGGCAGCTGCAGCATGGCCCAGGACCTGCATATACATCATCAACATATTGATACACACATAAACACACATACAGTATATTCACATATACTCCTTCAAACATAAACAAACATATTCAAATACATTTACAACTCAGTAAAAACACATATCCACATTTAACATATTATCATATGAAACCAGATCTACTTTATTTTGTACCTGTGCTCCGTGTGGTAGGAGGCTGCTGCTGTGGGGCCGTCCGCTGCCGAACACCAACCCATACCCCGCCTGCAGCAGACGCAGGCCCAGAGAGCGCCCCATGTCCCCCGTCCCAAACACACACACCCTCTCATACTCAGGTGGGGCAGGGACAGCCTCCCTCATCAGTGACAGGGACACACACTCACTCTTCTCACTCCTCTCCTGACCCGTCATGCCTGAACAGAGACAGGCAAAGATCTCCTTGAGTCGTAGGTAGAGTCAACAGAAAGTGTCAGAAAGACCAAAGAGTTTAAAATACCTTCCTGAAGTTGCAATTACAGAAAAAGCACAGCCACATAAATGGAGCTCACAGCATGAACGTCCCTTTCACTTCGCAAAGTTTTTCAGCAGACACCTCCTCTAGACGGAGTCTTACAGTCCAGACAGAGCACTGTCAATCAATGCTAGGACAGCTTACTGTAGTTGAACTCCTGCAATGAAATGTTCTCTGCATTACATGTCCCAAAACAATAATCTTCAGAGTTGGAGCAGCTCCTCTGAGTTATCAAGATGAATGTCTGACTGAGACACTACTGACTGTCTATTTATGTCTGGGCACGCTCCTGGAGGGAGGAGGGAAGGAAGTAGTCTCTCTGCCAAGCTGGAAACTCTGTTCGAAGAGGAAGGGTGTGTTTTTGCTTGTGCATTTGTGTGTGTGTGTGTGTGTGTGTGTGTGTGTGTGTGTGTGTGTGTGTGCAGGAAAGCCCATGGCACTCACTCTGTAGTGTCTCTGAGGAGAGGTCAGTGGTTTCTGGGAAGCAGGGAATTACATAATAGTGGAATACCAGACCGGGAGAGATGCCAGATCACTGTGGTCTTTCTGGGTTCACACAAGCACAGGTCCTTTCACAGTTCAGGACAATAACACAACAGCAGCTGCACTTTGGTTTGTTGTAATACTACCGTCTTCATAAGCTGCCTTACCTCAGATGGCTTTTGCTCAAAGATGTGACAACCTTCCATTGTGTGCAACAATAAGCTTGTAACTCCACAAAGCACAGAATGTGAAATACCAGAAGAAATGTGTCACATCACCATGAACAGTGTTTCCCAAATACAGCAGGTTAAATGTGGCTTGAAACACTGGTTTCATCAAGGCAAGAAAAATCTAAATGCTTGAATTGGTGTCAGAGCACAGTAGAATTAGTGAACCCAAGCTTTAGACTGGGCTTAGTTTACAGTAAACCAGTAACTGCATGGGTAAAATCACTGGGGAAGCTAAGCCAGAAAAAAAGCCATATTACAACCTACAGTGGGGAGAACAAGTATTTGATACACTGCCGATTTTGCAGGTTTTCCTACTTACAAAGCATGTAGAGGTCTGTAATTTTTATTATAGGTACACTTCAACTGTGAGAGACGGAATCTAAAACAAAAATCCAGAAAATCACATTGTATGATTTTTAAGTAATTCATTTGCATTTTATTGCATGACATAATTATTTGATACATCAGAAAAGCAGAACTTAATATTTGCTACAGAAACCTTTGTTTGCAATTACAGAGATCATAAGTTTCCTGTAGTTCTTGACCAGGTTTGCACACACTGCAGCAGAGATTTTGGCCCACTCCTCCATACAGACCTTCTCCAGATCCTTCAGGTTTCGGGGCTGTCGCTGGGCAATACGGACTTTCAGCTCCCTCCAAAGATTTTCTATTGGGTTCAGGTCTGGAGACTGGCTAGTCCACTCCAGGACCTTGAGATGCTTCTTACGGAGCCACTCCTTAGTTGCCCTGGCTGTGTGTTTCGGGTCGTTGTCATGCTGGAAGACCCAGCCACGACCCATCTTCAATGCTCTTACTGAGGGAAGGAGGTTGTTGGCCAAGATCTCGCGATACATGGCCCCATCCATCCTCCCCTCAATACGGTGCAGTCGTCCTCTCCCCTTTGCAGAAAAGCATCCCCAAAGAATTATGTTTCCACCTCCATTCTTCACGGTTGGGATGGTGTTCCTGGGGTTGTACTCATCCTTCTTCTTCCTCCTAACACGGCGAGTGGAGTTTAGAACAAAAAGCTCTATTTTTGTCTCATCAGACCACATGACCTTCTCCCATTCCTCCTCTGGATCACCCAGATGGTCATTGGCAAACTTCAGACGGGCCTGGACATGCTCTGGCTTGAGCAGGGGGACCTTGCGTGCGCTGCAGGATTTTAATCCATGACGGCGTAGTGTGTTACTAATGATTTTCTTTGAGACTGTGGTCCCAGCTCTCTTCAGGTCATTGACCAGGTCCTGCCGTGTAGTTCTGGGCTGATCCCTCACCTTCCTCATGATCATTGATGCCCCACGAGGTGAGATCTTGCATGGAGCCCCAGACCGAGGGTGATTGACCGTCATCTTGAACTTCTTCCATTTTATAATAATTGCGCCAACAGTTGTTGCCTTCTCACCAAGCTGCTTGCCTATTGTCCTGTAGCCCATCCCAGCCTTGTGCAGGTCTACAATTTTATCCCTGATGTCCTTACACAGCTCTCTGGTCTTGGCCATTGTGTAGAGGTTGGAGTCTGTTTGATTGAGTGTGTGGACAGGTGTCTTTTATACAGGTAACGAGTTCAAACAGGTGCAGTTAACACAGGTAATGAGTGGAGAACAGGAGGGCTTCTTAAAGAAAAACTAACAGGTCTGTGAGAGCCGGAATTCTTACTGGTTGGTAGGTGATCAAATACTTATGTCATGCAATAAAATGCAAATTAATTATTTAAAAATCAAACCATGTGATTTTCTTGATTTTTGTTTTAGATTCCGTCTCTCACAGTTGAAGTGTACCTATGATAAAAATTACAGACCACTACATGCTTTGTAAGTAGTAAAACCTGCAAAATCAGCAGTGTATCAAATACTTGTTCTCCCCACTGTATGTGTTGTAATATTTGTGTTGTTTGTTCTCTAACCTGTTAGGTCATATGCCTTGCGACCGTGATATATAGGCCTGAGGCCGAGACAATAAGATGACACAGTGGCAGAATAAATTCAACCACACCTTTGTTTCATCACAAAACCGGAGAGCAACCTCTGTCTGGTGAAGTCCACAAAGCATATGTAACAAACAGTTACGTGGCCTAAAGCATGGTCAAGTAAGTTAATGTTTCCGATATTTTTGGATTACTAAACTACTATTGATTTAGAACCACAGAGAGTTACCGCAAGTTGCAAAGAAAACAGGAGCTGCCTCCACTATTCCAGCACCATTTCAACTTCAACGTTTCAACATCATCAAATCACCTCTGCTTAGTCTAAAACAGTGACAACTAAAAGATACCAAAAACAATTTAGTCCAATCAAAGTAAGCTAAATATGATGTGGCTGTCAATGGTTCTGATTTCTCTCTCTCTCTCTGTGTGTGTGTGTGTGTGTGTAGGGCATTGGTGAACGCTGATCTACAAAATGAGATATCAGTGCATATCATCAGGAAGGCATTAAGTTGTAATAACACCAGTAATACTGTGAAACACACTGGCTTACATCCTGCCTCAGCACTAATGTTTAATTTCACGCCTTAGAGCAGCCCTGACATCCGAAACAAGGTTATATTTATCCTAGTATAATAGAACCACTGACAGCAAAATCACGCAACCGACACAGTACGTACTGTAAACTCACTGTTTATTTACATTGTCAGTTTCTTATGGTATACTGTCAGCAAAGCTGAAAGACATATAGTGATGTGGCCTTTTCAATTTACACAATTATGGAAAGTTACCAGATAGCATAATAGATACTTGATTATTATTTGTTTGAGTGATAATGGTTACAGTCTGACTGCCTGTTCTGCTTGTAGTCTGGAAGTCCAAGGCCTTCCAGTTGAGCATGTCGCCGGGGTGAAGTTAATCTGGTTGGTGCACCTCTGGATCTCACAGGGAGACAGCATGTAGTCCCACATGTGGACGTCTGTCAGCAGGCCAACAAATGACTGCTGCTGGTCGAAACGCCCGCTGAACGAATCCTGAAACAGGAAACAACAACATGTTGTGTTCTGTAATGGAATGCTTTCTTGTTCTTTTCAATGTTGGACGCTTTATTTTCAAGCAGAAAACACTATCTGCATTTTTCAGCTTACATTTCATTTGACTTGGAAAAATAAACACGTGCAAATTGTGCACTCTAGAAATGTTTTAATTGTAGTGAGCAAACACAAAACCGCTAAACATGTCAAAACATAATACGTTTTACTAGCTACTATTTACTGTCATATTTCATTGCAGTTATCACAGTGACTATCTTACCTTGAGGTACAGCACAGCATGTTATAATCACCACAAGTACTAGTAGGAATTTCTCCATCTGGTAAGAATAAAAAAATAGTATTTTGTGTTAATCAATTAACTTTTTTTAATGCATATGAAAAACATCTGCCCTGTATGCCACTGAGCAGAACGGTAATATACCATTTAGCATAGCTGTGATGAAAAACATCTGCCCTGTATGCTACTGAGCAGAATAGTAATATACCATTTAGCATAGCTGTGATGAAAAACATTTTCCGTGTATGCTAATAATACATGATCTTACCTTGTGGGTTGTCAGAGTGCCTTGTTGGTGTATGTGAGGGAGAGAGCTGAATATTTATCTTCTACATGTTTCCTCATTCATTTCTATCATCAGCAGTTATGACACAAAAAGGAAACAGGTATATTATACAAACATGACAGGCATTATTGACCTAAACAGGTACAGTTGAAGTCGGAAGTGTACATACACCTTAGCCAACTACATTTAAACTCAGTTTTTCACAATTCCTGACATTTAAACCTTGTAGAAATTCCCTGACTTAGGTCAGTTAGGATCACCACTTTATTTTAAGAATGTGAAATGTCAGAATAATAGTAGAGAGAATGATTTATTTCAGCTTTTATTTATTTCATCAAATTCCCAGTGGGTTAGAAGTTTACATACACTCAATTAGTATTTGGTAGCATAGCCTTCCACAAGCTTCCCACAATAAGTTGGGTGAATTTTAGCCCATTCCTCCTGACAGAGCTGGTGTAACTGAGTCAGGTTTGTAGGCCTCCTTGCTCGCACATGCTTTTTCAGTTCTGCCCACACATTTTCTATAGGATTGAGGTCAGGGCTTTGTGATGGCCACTCCAATACCTTGACTTTGTTGTCCTTAATCCATTTTGCCACAACTTTGGAAGTATGCTTGGGGTCATTGTCCATTTGGAAGACCCATTTGCGACCAAGCTTTAACTTCCTGACTGATGTCTTAAAATGTTGCTTCAATATATCCACATAATTTTCCTTCCTCATGATGCCATCTATTTTGTGAAGTGCACCAGTCCCTCCTGCAGCAAAGCACCCCCACAGCATGATGCTGCCACCCCCGTGCTTCATGGTTGGGATGGTGTTCTTCGGCTTGCAAGACAGAACGCGTTTCTTTTGATTTTCCCATGATGTCAAGCAAAGAGGCACTGAGTTTGAAGGTAGGCCTTGAAATACATCCCACAGGTACACCTCCAATTGACTCAAATAATGTATATCAGAAGCTTCTAAAGCCATGACATCATTTTCTGGAATTTTCCAAGCTGTTTAAAGGCACAGTCAACTTAGTGTATGTAGACTTCTGACGCACTGGAATTGTGATACAGTGAATTATAGGTGAAACAATCTGTCTGTAAACAATTGTTGGAAAAATTACTTGTGTCATGCACAAAGTAGATGTCCTAACCGACTTGCCAAAACTATAGTTTGTTAACAAGAAATTTGTGGAGTGGTTGAAAAACGAGTTTTAATGACTCCAACCTAAGTGTATGTAATCTTCTGACTTCAACTGTATTATTATTCACCAGTTCTCTTCCTCATAGAAATACTGACACAAGAGGAAACATCAGTATAATAGACAACTTGAACTTGAATAGATCTTACCATTTTTAGATTTCGTCAAGGAATTATTCCTAAACCGGGAATTTCACATCAGGGTTTTCCTTAACACTGTAGATATGTATTGCAGAATATAAAAATATAAACATTTATTTGATCCAGGTGAACAATGGCAGTCACAAGTTTTGATATAACATTAATAAAATTGCAGCCCTAAGTACTTTACAAGCACTCACAAAACACATTCATAAAAAGAGCATTATACCAAGTACATAATGAAAGAAAGGGAGATTAGGCTAAAACAACAGAAAATGAATAAAACTAATAGACAGAACACTTAAAATGTGTAAACAAACCTTTTTGAGCATAAACAAATTAGAAGGTACATTTAAACAGTATGGTCCAGTAGAGAGAGAGAGCTTTCACCATTCTCTTTAATTAAGAGAGAGAACTAGTGTCTGGTTTACATATGGTTGAAATTATATGTATTAAAATGCAACAATGTTTACAGTGTACAATAAGAAATACAACTGCAAATCAATTAAATGTTATTGTTGGTTTTTGATCGCAGAAACATGGCAACCGATGATTGAATGGTAGCCAGCATCTGAGGGTATAATAGCCAGAACAAAGAAACAAGAGTTCATGCCTCGATGACAAAGCTGTCATCACACTGAGGGTGTTATTTTGTGTCTGTGTGTGTGTCTCTGTGTGTGTGTCCGTGTGTGTATTTGTGTCCTCTAAGGGATCAGTGGTTGGCTGTCTTTAGGGTTCCTCCAGTCTGCCCCCCTCTCCCAGCCCTGGCGTATGCGGGTGATGGTTCGGTCCACACAGGGGGTGATGAGCAGCAGCTTGAGCAGCAGCACCACAGAGGGAAGCACCAGACACAGCATGTAGCCCGGTGGGGTGTACCACTTGTAGGTGGAGGAACGCAGGAACCTGTTCCAACCATACAGGTAGGTGTGAGCCGTACACAACAGCAGAGTCAGGTGACCCAGCTTGGACTGGTGGGGGAGAAAATAACACATGAACCACACACACGCGCCAGTCTCGTGCACAGATAGAGGTCTAAGGGTGCCTGAGCACCTGCCCTTTTGCCCTCCTATGAGAAATGAAACTTCTTTGTTTCAATTTTTGTCTATTTTCTCTATTGTTATTTAAATGAATTGCCCATCAAACTAGCTAATTTCTCATTTTTTTATTTTGGAAAATGTCCCCTCCCCCACCCCTTTATGAAGTTGGCTTTAGCTAGCCCAGATAGGTGCCCAATCTCACAACCTCATAACTAGCCACCAAGAAGCTATTTCAGGCTATCAATCAAGTTAGTGTAGCTAGCTTGTCTAACTATCTTAGCTGGCACACCTGCTGGCAAGGTTTTATCCAGATTTGAGCAGAGATGCAGAGAAACATATGTTGTTTCTTTAAAAACAATAACCACCAGTCTGGAGGATACAGACAGCTCAAGAGGTATGCTTAGATACGCAGAGAAATAAACATGATTTAAAAATTTTTTTTTACATAGAATTAAGTATATTGATTATGGTTCTAGATTACAGGAAAAATCTCTCTGAAAAATGCCAAATTCTCTAACTTCAGGGCCCCGTCCGGACCATCACCAAGCCATCCTCACATACTGTACTTTGTGCCCCCTCAAATTTTTGGG
Organism: Coregonus lavaretus; assembly: GCF_964263955.1. Classification (NCBI taxonomy): domain Eukaryota; kingdom Metazoa; phylum Chordata; class Actinopteri; order Salmoniformes; family Salmonidae; genus Coregonus; species Coregonus lavaretus. The sequence goes on along the minus strand of NC_139990.1, from coordinate 60,304,572 downwards.
GCGGATGACGCCCCTGCACATACACACACACACACTAACAGGATCTCTAGGTGAATTCTCCTGGCCTGTTTTAATATATTCCTCCTAAATTATATCTGATGAATAACGTAACATTTAAAACACTGCACCAATTTGAGGGGAATGAATGAATTTGAGAATGAGCCGGAGTTTCTCCTGACCCAGTTACATTTATGAATGAGTGTGTGTGCTCCCTGTAGTGATGGGAATACAGCTTCATATCCCCAGCGCATAACCTCTAGCTTGTCTGCTGAAAATCAGATTACTTTCCTGGAGTATTATTGCATTCTGTCCTGGATGTTGGCTCTGCAACCCGCATGAATACGTCAATAGGGGAAACACTGAAGGAGATAAGTGTAAAAATTAGGGCTGGGAATGGCCAGGGACCTCACGATACGATATTATCACGACACTTAGGTGCGATACGGTATGTATTGCAATTCTCACGATTCTATATGTACTGTGAGTCGATACTTCGATGTTATTGCGATTTCATGTTCCCAACATATTGTTCACTATATGTCTGCTGCATATAGACAAGAGAGAGCATGAGACAAATAGTTTTTTTTTTATCAGTCATGGAAATAAGTGCTGAAAACATTGGCTCACTAATTAATAATTAATAATTAATAATTAATAAGAAGATGGAGAACAAGCTGTAGGATGAAAAATACCAGCGGTACAGCCAACTAGCGCTAGCTAACGCTACATAGCAAAACATTTAAATAATAATTATTTACAAATCAATACTTGGAGTCAAAGTATCAACATAATATCGTGCAAAATATATATATATATATATTTTTTTTTTTTTTTTTGGGGGGGGGGGGGGGGGTTAGATCAGCTTTAATATTGCAGATAGATTGTAACTTCCATCAATGTAATTGTCTGCATCACTTCCAATCCCCCATGTTTTTTTTCTCTCGCAAATATATATATATGTGTGTGATATATATATATATATATATATATATATATATATATATATATATATATATATATATATATATATATATATATCTACAGTGGGGGAAAAAAGTATTTAGTCAGCCACCAATTGTGCAAGTTCTCCCACTTAAAAAGATGAGAGAGACCTGTAATTTTTATCATAGGTACACGTCAACTATGACAGACAAAATGAGGAAAAAATTTCCAGAAAATCACATTGTAGGATTTTTTATGAATTTATTTGCAAATTATGGTGGAAAATAAGTATTTGGTCCATAACAAAAGTTTCTCAATACTTTGTTATATACCCTTTGTTGGCAATGACACAGGTCAAACGTTTTCTGTAAGTCTTCACAAGGTTTTCACACACTGTTGCTGGTATTTTGGCCCATTCCTCCATGCAGATCTCCTCTAGAGCAGTGATGTTTTGGGGCTGTCGCTGGGCAACACAGATTTTCAACTCCCTCCAAAGATTTTCTATGGGGTTGAGATCTGGAGACTGGCTAGGCCACTCCAGGACCTTGAAATGCTTCTTACGAAGCCACTCCTTCGTTGCCCGGGCGGTGTGTTTGGGATCATTGTCATGCTGAAAGACCCAGCCACGTTTCATCTTTAATGCCCTTGCTGATGGAAGGAGGTTTTCACTCAAAATCTCACGATACATGGCCCCATTCATTCTTTCCTTTACACGGATCAGTCGTCCTGGTCCCTTTGCAGAAAAACAGCCCCAAAGCATGATGTTTCCACCCCCATGCTTCACAGTAGGTATGGTGTTCTTTGGATGCAACTCAGCATTCTTTGTCCTCCAAACACGACGAGTTGAGTTTTTACCAAAAAGTTATATTTTGGTTTCATCTGACCATATGACATTCTCCCAATCCTCTTCTGGATCATCCAAATGCACTCTAGCAAACTTCAGACGGGCCTGGACATGTACTGGCTTAAGCAGGGGGACACGTCTGGCACTGCAGGATTTGAGTCCCTGGTGGCGTAGTGTGTTACTGATGGTAGGCTTTGTTACTTTGGTCCCAGCTCTCTGCAGGTCATTCACTAGGTCCCCCCGTGTGGTTGTGGGATTTTTGCTCACCGTTCTTGTGATCATTTTGACCCCACGGGGTGAGATCTTGCGTGGAGCCCCAGATCGAGGGAGATTATCAGTGGTCTTGTATGTCTTCCATTTCCTAATAATTGCTCCCACAGTTGATTTCTTCAAACCAAGCTGCTTACCTATTGCAGATTCAGTCTTCCCAGCCTGGTGCAGGTCTACAATTTTGTTTCTGGTGTCCTTTGACAGCTCTTTGGTCTTGGCCATAGTGGAGTTTGGAGTGTGACTGTTTGAGGTTGTGGACAGGTGTCTTTTATACTGATAACAAGTTCAAACAGGTGCCATTAATACAGGTAACGAGTGGAGGACAGAGGAGCCTCTTAAAGAAGAAGTTACAGGTCTGTGAGAGCCAGAAATCTTGCTTGTTTGTAGGTGACCAAATACTTATTTTCCACCATAATTTGCAAATAAATTCATTAAAAATCCTACAATGTGATTTTCTGGATTATTTCTCCTCAATTTGTCTGTCATAGTTGATGTGTACCTATGATGAAAATTACAGGCCTCTCTCATCTTTTTAAGTGGGAGAACTTGCACAATTGGTGGCTGACTAAATACTTTTTTCCCCCACTGTCTATCTATATATATAAACACTGCTCAAAAAAATTAAGGGAACACTAAAATAACACATCCTAGATCTGAATGAATGAAATAATCTTATTAAATACTTTTTTCTTTACATAGTTGAATGTGCTGACAACAAAATCACACAAAAATTATCAATGGAAATCAAATTTATCAACCCATGGAGGTCTGGATTTGGAGTCACCCTCAAAATTAAAGTGGAAAAACACACTACAGGCTGATCCAACTTTTTTAAACTCAGTTTTTCACAATTCCTGACATTTAAACCTTGTAGAAATTCCCTGTCTTCGGTCAGTTAGGATCACCACTTTATTTTAAGAATGTGAAAAGTCAGAATAATAGTAGCGAGAATGATTTATTTCAGCTTTTACTTATTTCATCACATTCCCAGTGGGTCAGAAGTTTACACACACTCAATTAGTATTTGGTAGCATTGCCTTTAAATTGTTTAACTTGGGTCAAACGTTTCGTGTAGTCTTCCACAAGCTTCCCACAATAAGTTGGGTGAATTTTGGCCCATTCCTCCTGACAGAGCTGGTGTAACTGAGTCAGGTTTGTAGGCCTCCTTGCTCGCACACGCTTTTTCAGTTCTGCCCACACATTTTCTATAGGATTGAGGTCAGGGCTTTGTGATGGCCACTCCAATACCTTGACTTTGTTGTCCTTAAGCCATTTTGCCACAACTTTGGAAGTATGCTTGGGGTCATTGTCCATTTGGAAGACCCATTTGTGACCAAGCTTTAACTTCCTGACTGATGTCTTAAAATGTTGTTTCTATATATCCACATAATTTTCCTTCCTCATGATGCCATCTATTTTGTGAAGTGCACCAGTCCCTCCTGCAGCAAAGCACCCCCACAGCATGATGCTGCCACCCCCGTGCTTCATGGTTGGGATGGTGTTCTTCGGCTTGCAAGACAGAACACGTTTCTTTTGATTTTCCCATGATGTCAAGCAAAGAGGCACTGTTTGAAGGTAGGCCTTGAAATACATCCACAGGTACACCTCCAATTGACTCAAAGTATGTCAATTAACCTATCAGAAGCTTCTAAAGCCATGACATCATTTTCTGGAATTTTTCCAAGCTGTTTAAAGGCACAGTCAACTTAGTGTATGTAATCTTCTGACCCACTGGAATTGTGATACAGTGAATTATAAGTGAAATAATCTGTCTGTAAACAATTGTTGGGAAAATTACTTGTGTCATGCACAAAGTAGATGTCCTAACCGACTTGCCAAAACTATAGTTTGTTAACAAGAAATGTGTGGAGTGGTTGAAAAACGAGTTTTAATGACTCCAACCGAAGTGTATGTAAACTTCCGACTTCAACTGTATATATACACACACATACAGTGGGGGAAAAAGTATTTAGTCAGCCACCAATTGTGCAAGTTCTCCCACTTAAAAAGATGAGAGAGGCCTGTAATTTTCATCATAGGTACACGTCAACTATGACAGACAAAATGAGAATTTTTTTCTCCAGAAAATCACATTGTAGGATTTTTTATGAATTTATTTGCAAATTATGGTGGAAAATAAGTATTTGGTCCATAACAAAAGTTTCTCAATACTTTGTTATATACCCTATGTTGGCAATGACACAGGTCAAACGTTTTCTGTAAGTCTTCACAAGGTTTTCACACACTGTTGCTGGTATTTTGGCCCATTCCTCCATGCAGATCTCCTCTAGAGCAGTGATGTTTTAGGGCTGTTGCTGGGCAACACAGACTTTCAACTCCCTCCAAAGATTTTCTATGGGGTTGAGATCTGGAGACTGGCTAGGCCACTCCAGGACCTTGAAATGCTTCTTACGAAGCCACTCCTTCGTTGCCCGGGCGGTGTGTTTGGGATCATTGTCATGCTGAAAGACCCAGCCACGTTTCATCTTCAATGCCCTTGCTGATGGAAGGAGGTTTTCACTCAAAATCTCACGATACATGGCCCCATTCATTCTTTCCTTTACACGGATCAGTCGTCCTGGTCCCTTTGCAGAAAAACAGCCCCAAAGCATGATGTTTCCACCCCCATGCTTCACAGTAGGTATGGTGTTCTTTGGATGCAACTCAGCATTCTTTGTCCTGCAAACACGACGAGTTGAGTTTTTACCAAAAAGTTATATTTTGGTTTCATCTGACCATATGACATTCTCCCAATCCTCTTCTGGATCATCCAAATGCACTCTAGCAAACTTCAGACGGGCCTGGACATGTACTGGCTTAAGCAGGGGGACACGTCTGGCACTGCAGGATTTGAGTCCCTGGCGGCGTAGTGTGTTACTGATGGTAGGCTTTGTTACTTTGGTCCCAGCTCTCTGCAGGTCATTCACTAGGTCCCCCCGTGTGGTTGTGGGATTTTTGCTCACTGTTCTTGTGATCATTTTGACCCCACGGGGTGAGATCTTGCGTGGAGCCCCAGATCGAGGGAGATTATCAGTGGTCTTGTATGTCTTCCATTTCCTAATAATTGCTCCCACAGTTGATTTCTTCAAACCAAGCTGCTTACCTATTGCAGATTCAGTCTTCCCAGCCTGGTGCAGGTCTACAATTTTGTTTCTGGTGTCCTTTGACAGCTCTTTGGTCTTGGCCATAGTGGAGTTTGGAGTGTGACTGTTTGAGGTTGTGGACAGGTGTCTTTTATACTGATAACAAGTTCAAACAGGTGCCATTAATACAGGTAACGAGTGGAGGACAGAGGAGCCTCTTAAAGAAGAAGTTACAGGTCTGTGAGAGCCAGAAATCTTGCTTGTTTGTAGGTGACCAAATACTTATTTTCCACCATAATTTGCAAATAAATTCATTAAAAATCCTACAATGTGATTTTCTGGATTTTCTTTTCTCAATTTGTCAAAAGGCCTCTCTCATCTTTTTAAGTGGGAGAACTTGCACAATTGGTGGCTGACTAAATACTTTTTTTCCCCACTGTATATTTCAACCGTACTGTGATGTTTTACAAAAGTTCTGAACCTTTCTATTCTCATTGCTTCTACAGATTGTGAATTAAAAATAAACATTTTTGCTAAAAGTATTATTATATTATTGATCGATTGACTATGACTTTTCAGATCACCCAGTAATGCAATCTGCAAGGTTAGCTCCAGGTAAATATTGCAATCCTTTAGCCATTCCTGGACTCTTAACACCATCCATATTGGATTTCTATTTGACATATATTTTTCAACTCTACTGTGATGTTTCCAAAATAATATTGCGATATGTAACTGTATCAATTATTCCCCCATCACTAGTTAAAATGGGCAGAATATGTGTGCCTAGCAAGTGTGTCTGGTCTAAGCATCAGTGTGACCGGTCCTTGTGATCCCACCTGTACGAAGCTGAATTACTTCTTAGCTCAATTAGCCACAGAATACTTTGTTTGAAAGTGACTGTTTTCTTGAAGCTGTGCCACACCATTTCCCCTACATTTCCCCAATATGGGCCAGCCCCCTAGCAATTCAAGTTCTAGCCAAAGAGCTTCAGCCCTTCACATTTGAGTGACAGCTAGCAAGAGGCCTGCCCAGCAGTATCCAATGAGGTTGCAGGGCGGGCCCAATGGCTCAGTGGCCACAGCAGAGCGAGAGAGAGAACCCAATGACGTGGTGCACATATCTGCACATATGTGACGTAGTACGCGTTTTTGGGGACCACTTTTGGCTCGTGAGTGCTACTTTCAAAACTACTGTCTAAAAAGTATACAACAGTTCAGGAGAATCTCTTTAATATAACCATGTATTAGTGTAAATTTAGGTCAATCCTGCAGCGCAGGACAATTCTTAGCGACAACAATGACCAAATTAAGATCCTACATCTGTACACCCTTTTGTCTATTCAATGTTCACTGTTTTGAAAGTGTTTAATTTGGCCTTAAAGCTAGGTAGGTGTTCTTACCAGAGAGACAGTGTTTTCAGTGACCCAGAACATCAGATAGTACCTGAGAACAAAATCAATAGTTTCTTTACTAAAAACTAAAGGAAGATACACGTCACAGTGTGTGTGTGTGTGTGTGTGTGTGTGTGTGTGTGTGTGTGTGTGTGTGTGTGTGTGTGTGTGTGTGTGTGCGCGCGCGCATGCATGCGTGTGCATTTGTGTATGTGCTCCACTGACCGTATGGGTAAGATCAGTGTATAGACCACATGCAGAAAGGCGAACCCCAGCGACAGTAGACCCAGCTGTTTCCTGCACAGCATCCAGCGGTCCAGCCAATCAGGGAAGCGCCTGATGTTAAACATACATAAACACTTATAATCAACATAAATACATACATAACATTGTATGAACATACATGTATGCAAACACACTCACATACACACACAGGTCTGACCTGTACTTGGTGCCCCTGTAGAGCTGCAGGAAGGAAGCCAGGACACCAGGCAGGTAACAGAGAGACAGCATGATCAGAGACACGATGGGACACACCTGGAGAGAACATACACACACACCTTGAACAGCTGGTAACACACACAGAAACAAACAGAACACAAACACTCAGAGGGCCTGTGGGCCAGTACCTTGTTTGCCAGTGAGACCATGATTCTGAAGGAGATGTCTTTGCCCTGGGTGACGTATGAGTAGATGATGTCTCAGATCAGCAGGTAGAAGAAGAAGGCAGCACTGAGGCCGATGGCGATGCGCAGTGGGAGCCTCCACTGGGGGAACAGCTGCAAGGGGAAGTCCTCCAGCTCCCGGGCTGCTGAGAGAGAGCCCCTGTCCAGGGCACTGAAACCCAGCTTGGTGGCTATTGCCATCACCACCTGCTTGGCCTCTGCACTTTCCCCGCAGAAATACACCTGACATATATGTATGCACATACAGTGGGGTCTGAAATTATTGACACCCTTGATAAAGATGACAAAAATGCCTGTATAAAATAAGTAATTCAAATACTGAGCTATATTGTATGCTCCCAAAATGTGGAAAATTATATTATTTTGTACTAATATAAATGCTGAGAGAAATCAAGTAATAAAAAAAATCTCTAAAAGGTAGGGGTTAAAATTATTGACACCCCTGTTTTCAATACCTTTCAATTTCTCACTTTGCGAGGATAACGACACTGAGCCTTTTTCTAAAATGCTAGAAAAATGTAAATGCCTGGAGTTTGCTAAATGGCATTGGCACTTGGATTGGAACAGGTGCTTTTGTCAGATGACATAAAAATAGAGCTTTTTGGCCAAGCACACAAGTGGTGTATTTGGCGTTGAAAAACAGAAGCATATGCAGAAAAGTACTTACATTTAAGCAATAAGGCCCGAGGAGGTGTGGTATATGGCCAATATACCACGGCAAGGGCTGTTCTTAAGCACGATGCAACGCGGAGTGCCTGATACAGCCCTTAGCCATGGTATATTGGCCATATATCACAAACCCCTGAGGTGCCTTATTGCTATTATAAACTGGTTACCAACGTAACTAGAGTAGTAAAAATACATGTTTTGTCATACCCGTGGTATACAGTCTGATATACCACGGCGGTCAGCCAATCAGGGCTCGAAGCACCTAGTTTATAATTACATTTTAGTCATTTAGCAGACGCTCTTATCCAGAGCAATTGGGGTTAAGTGCCTTGCTCAATGGCACATCAACAGATTTTTCACCTAGGGGATTAGAACCAGCGACCGTTCTGTTACTAGCCTAACGCTCTTAACCACTAGGCTACCTGCCACCCCATACCTACTGTTAAATACGGCGGTGGATCTTTGATGGTATGGGGCTATTTTGCTTCCACTCGTCCTGGGGCCCTTGTTAAGGTCAACGGCACAATATACTTTACCCAGTACCTTGACATTTTAGCGAAAAACCTGGTTGCCTCTGCCAGGTTTTAGTAACTTGCCAGCAAATGGATCTTCCAGCAAAGCAATAACCCCAAACACTAATAAAAATCCACAAAGAAAATGTTAATTGGTCAGAAAAAAAAAAACGCTCCAAATGTGTTCTTCAACTCATAAAACACTTTAGAAAAAGGCTCAGTGTCATTATCCTCACAAGGGGAAGGTGCTAGAGTATTGAAAACAGGGGTGCCAATAAGATTTTTTTATTACTTTCTCTGAGCAATTGTATTAGTATACAATAATACACTGCTCAAAAAAATTAAGGGAACACTTAAACAACACAATGTAACTCCAAGTCAATCACACTTCTGTGAAATCAAACTGTCCACTTAGGAAGCAACACTGATTAACAATACATTTCACATGCTGTTGTGCAAATGGAATAGACAACAGGTGGAAATTATAGGCAATTAGCAAGACACCCCCAATAAAGGACTGGTTTTGCAGGTGGTGACCACAGACCACTTCTCAGCTTCTATGCTTCCTGGCTGATGTTTTGGTCACTTTTGAATGCTGGCGGTGCTTTCACTCTAGTGGTAGCATGAGACGGAGTCTACAACCCACACAAGTGGCTCAGGTAGTGCAGCTCATCCAGGATGGCACATCAATGCGAGCTGTGGCAAGAAGGTTTGCTGTGTCTGTCAGTGTAGTGTCCAGAGCATGGAGGCACTACCAGGAGACAGGCCAGTACATCAGGAGATGTGGAGGAGGCCGTAGGAGGGCAACAACCCAGCAGCAGGACTGCTACCTCCGCCTTTGTGCAAGGAGGAGCAGGAGGAGCACTGCCAGAGCCCTGGAAAATGACCTCCAGCAGGCCACAAATGTGCATGTGTCTGCTCAAACGGTCAGAAACAGACTCCATGAGGGTGGTATGAGGGCCCGACGTCCACAGTTGGGGGTTGTGCTTACAGCCCAACACCGTGCAGGACGTTTGGCATTTGCCAGAGAACACCAAGATTGGCAAATTCGCCACTGGCGCCCTGTGCTCTTCACAGATGAAAGCAGGTTCACACTGAGCACGTGACAGACGTGACAGAGTCTGGAGACGCCGTGGAGAACATTCTGCTGCCTGCAACATCCTCCAGCATGACCGGTTTGGCAGTGGGTCAGTCATGGTGTGGGGAGGCATTTCTTTGGGGGGCCGCACAGCCCTCCATGTGCTCGCCAGAGGTAGCCTGACTGCCATTAGGTACCGAGATGAGATCCTCAGACCCCTTGTGAGACCATATGCTGGTGCGTTTGGCCCTGGGTTCCTCCTAATGCAAGACAATGCTAGACCTCATGTGGCTGGAGTGTGTCAGCAGTTCCTGCAAGAGGAAGGCATTGATGCTATGGACTGGCTCGCCCGTTCCCCAGATCTGAATCCAATTGAGCACATCTGGGACATCATGTCTCGCTCCATCCACCAACGCCACGTTGCACCACAGACTGTCCAGGAGTTGGCAGATGCTTTAGTCCAGGTCTGGGAGGAGATCCCTCAGGAGACCATCCGCCACCTCATCAGGAGCATGCCCAGGCGTTGTAGGGAGGTCATACAGGCACGTGGAGGCCACACACACTACTGAGCCTCATTTTGACTTGTTTTAAGGACATCAAAGTTGGATCAGCCTGTAGTGTGGTTTTCCACTTTAATTTTGAGGGTGACTCCAAATCCAGACCTCCATGGGTTGATCAATTTGATGTCCATTGATAATTTGTGTGTGATTTTGTTGTCAGCAAATTCAACTATGTAAAGAAAAAAGTATTTAATAAGATTATTTCATTCATTCAGATCTAGGATGTGTTATTTTAGTGTTCCCTTTATTTTTTTGAGCAGTGTATAATTTCCAAAACATTTTTTGCATGGAATATAGCTCAGTAGTTGAATTCTTTATTTTCTACAGTCTTTGTTATTGGCACCCTTGAGCATTTTTTTGCTCAAGGGTGCCAATAACTATTGACCTGATGGTATTTGGACTAATTCAACTAACTGTTGTAATTTATAATTGGCAGACAACAAATAAAGATATTTTTTTTTATTTTCAAATAACTCAAATATTGTTTGGTTTTCTGAGAGGTATTCAAAATACCTTCAAATATTATTTGGTTTTCTGAGAGCTGAATTTGAATATCAAAGAAAAGTATTGCCTTTGAAAACTCTATATTAATTTACCTACAGTATTTTCAAATGAAATAAATACCAGGTCTGGTGTGTGTGTGTGTGTGCATGCTTTTATATTGTATGCTTCTCTTTACAGAGGATGCACAATACAAGTTTCTAGCTCCAGAATGAAGCTGTTCTTATTTAACACAGAGGAGAGAAAGTAAACTCTACATGTTGACAGTCAACATGTACAGTGCCTTCAGAAAGTATTCACACCCCTTGACTTTGTCCCCATTTTGTTGTGTTACAACCTGCACTTATCATGAATTAAATTGAGATTGTGTGTCACTTGCCTACACACAATACCTATAATGTCAAAGCGGAATTACATTTTCAGAAATGTTAAAAAATGAAAATCTGAAAAGTCTTGAGTCAATAAGTATTCAACCCCTTTGTTATGGCAAGCCTAAACAAGTTCAGGAGTAAAAATGTGCTTAACAAGTCACATAATAAGTTGCATGAACTCACTCTCTGTGCAATAATAGTATTTAACATGATTTTTGAATGACTACCTCATCTCTGTACCACTCACTTACAATTATCTGTAAGGTCCCTCAGTAAAGCAGGGAATTTCAAACACAGATTCAACCACAAAGACCAGGGAGGTTTCCAATTCCAAAAGCAGACACTGAATACCCCTTTGAGCATGGTAAAGTTACTAATTATACTTTGGATGGTGTATAAATACACCTAGTCACTACAAAGATACAGGCGTCCTTCCTAACTCAGTGGCCGGAGAGGCAGGAAACCGCTCAGGGATTTCACCATTAGGCCAATGGGGACTTTAAAACAGTTACAGAGTTTAATGGCTGTGATAGGAGAAAACTGAGGATAGATCAACAACATTGCAAAAATCTCTGAAGCTGGAGACTCTTATCTCCCTCACTAACTTTAAGCATCAGTTGTCAGAGCACCTTACCGATCACTGCACCTGAACACAGCCCATCTGAAATTAGCCCACCCAACTACCTCATCCATATATTGTTATTTATTTTGCTCATTTGCACCCCAGTATCTCTATTTGCACATCATCTCTTGCACATCTATCATTCCAGTGTTAATACTAATTGTAATTATTTTGCACTATAGCCTATTTATTGCCTTACCTCCATAACTTGCTACATTTGCACACACTGTATATATATTTTCTGTTGTATTTTTGACTTTATGTTTTGTTTTACCCCATATGTAACTCTGTGTTGTTGTTTTTATCGCACTGCTTTGCTTTATCTTGGCCAGGTCGCAGTTGTAAATGAGAACTTTTTCTCAACTGGCTTACCTGGTTAAATAAAGGTGAAAAAAAAGAAAGAAAAAAAAAGAAAATTGTAGTTACTCCACAATACTAACCTAATTGACAGAGTGAAAAGAAGGAAGCTTGTACAGAATACAAATATTCCAAAACATGCATCCTGTTTGCAATAAGGCACTAAAGTAAAACTGCAAAAAATGTGACTAAGAAATTAACTTTGTGTCCTGAATACAAAGCGTTATGTTTGGGGCAAAACCAACACAACATATCACTGAGTACCACTCTTCATATTTTCAAGCATGGTGGTGGCTGCATCATGCTACGGGTATGCTTGTCATTGGCAAGGGAGTTTTTTTATGATAAAAAATAAATGGAATAGAGCTAAGCATAGGAAAAATCCTATGAATGTTCCTGAGTGGCCTAGTTACAGTTTCACTTAAATCGGCTTGAAAATCTATGGCAAGACTTAAAAATGGTTGTCTAGCAATGATCAACAACCAACTTGCCAGAGCATGAATAATTTTTTAAAGAATAATGTGCAAATATTGTACAATCTAGCTTTGTTAAGCTCTTAGACACTTACCCAGAAATACTCACAGCTGCAATCGTTGCTAAAAGTGATTCTAACATGTATTGACTCAGGGGGTTGAATACTTCTCTAATCAAGATATATTAGTGTTTTATTTTTCATTATTATTTTTTACAAATGTTAGAATCTTTTTTCCACTTTGCCATTACATTGTATTTTGTGTAGATCCTTGAAAAAAAAGACAAATCAATTATAATCCCACTTTCTAACACAACAAAATGTGGAAAAGGTAAATGGGTGTGAATACTTTCTGAAGACACTGTATGAATGTTTATATACAGACTCTTTGAATGCCTGTATATGGTTATATGTATATAAACATTATATTCAAAGGTATGTGGACACCGCTTCAAATGAGGGGATTTGGCTATTTCAGCCACACCCGTTGCTGACATGTGTATAAAATCGAGCACACAGCCGTGCAATCTCCATAGACAAACATTGGCAGTAGAATGGCCTTACTGAAGAGCTCAGTGACTTTCAACATGGCACTGTCATAGGATGTCACCTTTCCAAGAAGTCAGTTCATCACATTTCTGACCAGCTAGAGCTGCCCCGGTCAACTGTAAGTGCTGTTATTGTGAAGTGGAAAAGTCTAGGAGAAACAACGGCTCAGCCGCGAAGTGGTAGGCCACACAAGTTCACAGAACGGGACCACTGAGTGATGAAGCATGTAGTGCGTAAAAATCATCTGTCCTCGGTTGCAACACTCACTACCGATTTCCAAACTGCCTCTAGAAGCAACGTCAGCACAATAACTGTTCTTCGGGAGCTTCATGAAATGGGTTTCCATGGAAGAGCAGCCGCACACAAGCCTAAGATCACCATGCGCAATGTGAAGCGTCAGCTGCAGTGGTGTAAGATTAGTCGCCATTGGACTCTAGAGCAGTGGAAACGCGTTCTCTGGAGTTTTGAATCACGCTTTACCATCTGGCAGTCCGACGGACGACTCTGGGTTTGGTGGATGCCAGGAGAAAGCTACCTGCCCCAATGTATAGTGCCAACTGTAAAGTTTGGTGGAGGAGGAATAATGGTCTGGGGATGTTTTTCATGGTTCGGGCAAGGACCTTAGTTACAGTGAAGGGAAATCTTAACGCTACAGCATACAATGACATTCTAGTTGATTCTGTGCTTCCAACATTATGGCAACAGTTTGGGGATGGCCCTTTCCTGTCTCAGCATGACAATGGCCCCGTTTACAAAGCGAGGTCCATGCAGAAATGGTTTGTTGAGATCGGTGTAGAAGAACTTGACTGACCTGCACAGAGCCCTGGGGGGGGGGGGGGGGGTCCAACTCCACATAAATGCCCAAAATGTTGGAATGAGATGTTCGACGATCAGGTGTCCACATACTTTTGGTCATGTAGTGTATATAGAATTGAATCTAGTAGCCAATTGGTTTCATGGGCATGGCTTGAACCTCGGTGTGTGTACCTGACTGTTGGCATCTGAAGGTCCATTCTGCAGAGCCCAGGCAGACAGGGTGTTGAAGCCTTTAACCACCTCAGCTCCAGGGACCAGACTGTTCAGGTACATATAACCACATTTACATTACATCAACATACACATACTGTAGATACACATCAACATATAAAAACATTCCTAATTAACTAAAAAACATACACATAATAACAACATATACTGTATAGCTCTCACATTTGCAAGTACTCTGCATTGGCCTCTGGGTACTGATTCTTCCTCAGGTTGTTACTGAGGTCCACCAACACCTGCAATTCAAAATGGCATCAAATACACTGATATGTGCAACATATGGGCCAAATACACTGGAATATACATTATATTGGCAAAATACACTGGGACATAGAATATATTGGCAAAATACACTGGGACACAGACTATATTGGCTAAATACGCTGGGACATACATTATGTTAGCCAAATATACAGTTACATGCTGACAAAACAGACATTCATACAGTGGGGGGAAAAGTATTTAGTCAGCCACCAATTGTGCAAGTTCTCCTACTTAAAAAGATGAGAGAGGCCTGTAATTTTCATCATAGGTACACGTCAACTATGACAGACAAATTGAGAAAAGAAAATCCAGAAAATCACATTGTAGGATTTTTAATGAATTTATTTGCAAATTATGGTGGAAAATAAGTATTTGGTCACCTACAAACAAGCAAGATTTCTGGCTCTCACAGACCTGTAACTTCTTCTTTAAGAGGCTCCTCTGTCCTCCACTCGTTACCTGTATTAATGGCACCTGTTTGAACTTGTTATCAGTATAAAAGACACCTGTCCACAACCTCAAACAGTCAAACTCCAAACTCCACTATGGTCAAGACCAAAGAGCTGTCAAAGGACACCAGAAACAAAATTGTAGACCTGCACCAGGCTGGGAAGACTGAATCTGCAATAGGTAAGCAGCTTGGTTTGAAGAAATCAACTGTGGGAGCAATTATTAGGAAATGGAAGACATACAAGACCACTGATAATCTCCCTCAAGATCTCACCCCGTGGGGTCAAAATGATCACAAGAACGGTGAGCAAAAATCCCACAACCACACGGGGGGACCTAGTGAATGACCTGCAGAGAGCTGGGACCAAAGTAACAAAGCCTACCATCAGTAACACACTACGCCGCCAGGGACTCAAATCCTGCAGTGCCAGACGTGTCCCCCTGCTTAAGCCAGTATATGTCCAGGCCCGTCTGAAGTTTGCTAGAGTGCATTTGGATGATCCAGAAGAGGATTGGGAGAATGTCATATGGTCAGATGAAACCAAAATATAACTTTTTGGTAAAAACTCAACTCGTCGTGTTTGGAGGACAAAGAATGCTGAGTTGCATCCAAAGAACACCATACCTACTGTGAAGCATGGGGGTGGAAACATCATGCTTTGGGGCTGTTTTTCTGCAAAGGGACCAGGACAACTGATCCGTGTAAAGGAAAGAATGAATGGGGCCATGTATCGTGAGATTTTGAGTGAAAACCTCCTTCCATCAGCAAGGGCATTGAAGATGAAACGTGGCTGGGTCTTTCAGCATGACAATGATCCCAAACACACCGCCCGGGCAACGAAGGAGTGGCTTCGTAAGAAGCATTTCAAGGTCCTGGAGTGGCCTAGCCAGTCTCCAGATCTCAACCCCATAGAAAATCTTTGGAGGGAGTTGAAAGTCTGTGTTGCCCAGCGACAGCCCCAAAACATCACTGCTCTAGAGGAGATCTGCATGGAGGAATGGGCCAAAATACCAGCAACAGTGTGTGAAAACCTTGTGAAGACTTACAGAAAATGTTTGACCTGTGTCACTGCCAACAAACGGTATATAACAAAGTATTGAGAAACTTTTGTTATTGACCAAATACTTATTTTCCACCATAATTTGCAAATAAATTCATTAAAAATCCTACAATGTGATTTTCTGGAATTTTTCTCAAATGACAGGCCTCTCTCATCTTTTTAAGTGGGAGAACTTGCACAATTGGTGGCTGACTAAATACTTTTTTCCCCCACTGTACATTTAGCAGAAGTAATAAAACATATATGTTACCTTTCCCTTTAGCTGATTGGCCAGTGGTACCAGGAAGTCGTAGTGTTCTCTCTGGACAGCGATGAAGATCAGACGGGCTGACTGGGCAGCTGCAGCATGGCCCAGGACCTGCATATACATCATCAACATTTTGATACACACAAACACAGATACAGTATATTCACATATATTCCTTCAAACATAAACAAATATATTCAAATACATTTACAACATATCACCACATAAAACTAGATCTACTTTATTTGTACCTGTGCTCCATGGGGTAGGAGGCTGCTGCTGTGGGGCCGTCGGCTGCCAAATACCACCCCGTACCCCGCCTGCAGCAGACGCAGGCCCAGAGAGCGCCCCATGTCCCCCGTCCCAAACACACAAACCCTCTCATACTCAGGTGGGGCAGGGACAGCCTCCCTCATCGGAGACAGGGACACATACTCACTCCTCTCCTCACTCTTCTCCTCACTCCTCTCCTGACCCATCATGCCTGAACAGAGACAGGCAAAGATCTCCTCGAGTCGTAGGTAGAGTCAACAGAAAGTGTCAGAAAGACCAAAATGTTTAAAATACCTTCCTGAAGTTGCAATCACAGAAAAAGTACATCCACATAAATGGAGCTCACAGGATGAATGTCCCTTTCACTTCACTAAGTTCTTCAGCAGACACCTCCTCTAGACGGAGTCTTACAGTCCAGACAGAGCACTGTCAATCAATGCTAGGACAGCTTAGTGTAGTTGAACTCCTGCAATGAAATGTTCTCTGCATTACATGTCCCAAAACAATAGTCTTCAGAGTTGGAGCAGCTCCTCTGAGTTATCCAGATGAAAGTCTGACTCTGTCTTTCTCTGTCCTGACTGACTGACTGAGACACCACAAACTGAGTATCTGTTTGTGTCTGGGCTCCTGGTGTGAGGAGGGAAGGGATTAGTCTTTCTGCCAAGCTGCAAACTTTGTTGGAAGAGGAGCGGTGTGTTTTTGCTTGTGCATTTGCATGTGTGTGTGTGTGTGTGTGTGTGTGTGTGTGTGTGTGTGTGTGTGTGTGTGTGTGTGTGTGTGTGTGTGTGTGTGTGTGTGTGTGTGTGTGTGTGTGTGTGTGTGTGTGTGTGTGTGTGTGTGTGTGTGTGTGTGTGTGTGTGTGCAGGACAGCCAATGGTGCTCACTCTGTAGTGTCTCTGAGGAGAGGCCAGCAGTTTCTGGGAAGCAGGGAGGTTACATAATAGTTGAAAAACAGACCTGGAGATTCCAGGTCACGGTGATCTTTCTGGGTTTAGGCAATGTACATGTCTCACACACACACACACACACACACACACACACACACACAGTCTGTGCTCTATCATGCAGAAATATCACTATTAAATACATATTTAAACCAGTATGTATTTTGCAACAAGAGTTTACTAAATGGCATACAAGCACAGGTCCTTTCACAGTTCAGGACAATAACACAACAGCAGATGCACTTTTGTTTGTTGTAATACTACCGTCTTCATAAGCTGCCTTACCTCAGATGGCTTTTGCTCAAAGATGTGACAACATTCCATTGTGTGCAACAATAAGCTTGTAACTCCACAAAGCACAGAATGTGAAATACCAGAAGAAATGTGTCACATCACCATGAACAGTGTTTCCCAAATACAGCAGGTCAAATGTGGCTTGAAACACTGGTTTCATCAAGGCAAGAATAATCTAAATGCTTGAATTGGTGTCAGAGCACAGAATATTTAATAAACCCAAGCTTTACACTGGGCCTAGTTTACAGTAACCCCACCCCCACGCTCATCCTACACACCTTTCCCATTCATATACTGTCTATACAAACTGTTATATACATATACACTGAGTGTACAAAACATTAGGAAAACCTTTTGCTCTCAGAACAGCCTCAATTCGTCGGGTCATGGACTCTACAAGGTGTCAAACGCATTCCACAGGGATGCTGGCCCATGTTGACTCCAATGCTTCCAACAGTTGTGTCAAGTTGGCTTAAATCTTTCGTCTTGCCCATTCACAATCTGAATAGCACACAAACACAATCCATGTCTCGATTGTCTCAAGGCTTAAAAATCCTTCTTTAACCTGCCTCCTCCCCTTCATCTACATCAATTAAAGTGGATTTAACAAGTAACATTAATAAGGGATCATATCATTCACCTGGACTCACCTGGTCAGTCTTTCTGTTAAGTTCACTCAGTGTGTGTGTGTGTATATATATATATATATATACACACACACACAGTACCAGTCAAAAGTTTGGACACACCTACTCATTCAAGGTTTTTTCTTTATTCTTTACTATTTTCTACATTGTAGACTAATAGTGAAGACATCAAAATTATGAAATAACACATATGGAATCATGTAGTAACCAAAGAAGTGTTAAACAAATCAAAATATATTTTATATTTGAGATTCTTCAAAATAGCCACCCTTTGCCTTGATGATAGCTTTGCACACCCTTGGCACTCTCAACTAGCTTCATGAGGTAGTCACCTGGAATAAATTTCAATTAACAAGTGTGTCTTCTTAAAAGTTAATTTGTGGAATTGATTTCCTTCTTAATGCGTTTGAGCCAATCAGTTGTGTTGTGACAAGGTAGGGGGGGTATACAGAAGATAGCCCTATTTGGTAAAAGACCAAGTCCATATTATGGCAAGAACAGCTCAAATAAGCAAAGAGAAACGACAGTCCATCATTACTTTAAGATATGAAGTTCAGTCAATACGGAACATTTCAAGAACTTTGAACGTTTCTTCAAGTGCAGTCGCAAAAACCATCAAGCGCTATGATGAAACTGGCTCTCATGAGGACCGCCACAGGAATGGAAGACCCAGAGTTACCTCTAATGCAGAGGATAAGTTCATTAGAGTTACCAGCCTCAGAAATTGCAGCCCAAATAAATGCTTCACAGAGTTCAAGTAAAAGACACATTTCAACATCAACTGTGCAGAGGGGTCTGTGTGAATCAGGCCTTCATGGTCGAATCGCTGCAAAGAAACCACTACTAAAGGACACCAATAAGAAGAACAGACCTGCTTGGGCCAAGAAACACGAGCAATGGACATTAGACCGGTGGAAATGTGTCCTTTTGTCTGGAGTCCAAATTTGAGATTTTTGGTTCCAACCGCCGTGTCTTTGTGAGACGCGGTGTGGGTGAACGGATGATCTCTGCATGTGTATTTCCCACCATAAAGCATGGAGGAGGAGGTGTTATGGTGTGGGGGTGCTTTGCTGGTGACACTTTCTCTGATTTATTTTGAATTCAAGGCACACTTAACCAGCATCGCTACCACAGCATTCTGCAGCGATACACCATCCCATCTGGTTTGTTTTTCAACAGGACAATGACCCAACACACTTCCAGGCTGTGTAAGGGCTATTTTACCAAGAAGGAGTCACGGAGTGCTGCATCAGATGACCTGGCCTCCACAATCCCCCGACCTCAACCCAATTGAGATGGTTTGGGATTAATCGGACCGGCCTTCAGAAAGTATTCAGACCCCTTAACTTTTTCCACATTTTGTTACGTTAAAGGCTTACTCTAAAATGGATTAAATCAATGTTTTTCCTCATCAATCTACAAAAAATACCCATAATGACAAAGCAAAACAGGTTTTTATCAAGTTTTGCAAATTTATAAAACATAAAAAACTGTAATACCTTATTTACATTGTTATTCAGACCCTTTGCCATGAGACTCGAAATTGAGCTCAGGTATATCCTATTTCCATTGATCATTGTTGAGATGTTTCTACAACTTCATTAGAGTCATCTGGGGTAAATTCGATTGATTGGACATGATTTAGAAAGGCACACACCTGTCTATATAAGGTCCCACAAAAACCAAGTCATGAGGTCAAAGGAATTGTCCGTGGAGCGCCGAGACAGGATTGTGTCGAGGCACACATCTGGGGAAGGGTACCAAAAAATGTCTGCAGCATTGAAGGTCCCCAAGAACACAGTGGCCTCCATCATTCTTAAATGGGAGAAGTTTGGAACCACCAAGACTCTTCCTAGAGCTGGCCGCCCGGACAAACTGAGCAATCGGGGGAGAAGGGCCTTGGTCAGGGAGGTGACCAAGAACCCGATGGTCACTCTGACAGAGCTCCAGAGTTCCTATGTGGAGATGGGAGAACCTTCCAGAAGGACAACCATCTCTGCAGCACTCCACCAATCAGGCATTTATGGTAGAGTGACCAGATGGAAGCCACTCCTCAGTAAAAGACACATGACAGCACACTTGGAGTTTGCCAAAAGGCACCTAAAGACTATCAGACCATGAGAAACAAGATTTTCTGGTCTGATGAAACCAAGATTGAAATCATTGGCCTGAAAGACAAGGGTCACGTCTGGAGGAAACCTGGCACCATCCCTACGGTGAAGCATGGTGGTGGCATCATGCTGTGGGGATGTTTTTCAGCGGCAGGGACTGGGAGACTAGTCAGGATCGAGGCAAAGATGAACGGAGCAAAGTACAGAGAGATCCTTGATAACCTGCTCCAGAGTGCTCAGGACCTCATACTAGGGCAAAGGTTCACCTTCCAACAGGACAACGTCCCTAAGCACACAGCCAAGACAACGCAGGAGTGGCTTCGGGACAATGTCCTTGAGTGGCCCATCCAGAGTCCGGACTTGAACCCAATCAAACATCTCTGGAGAGACCGGAAATAGCTGTGCAGCAACGCTCCCCATCCAACCTGACAAAGCTTGAGAGGATCTGCAGAGAAGAATGGGAGAACCTCCCCAAATACAGGTGTTCCAAGCTTGTAGCGTCATACCCAAGAAGACTCGAGGCTGTAATTGCTGCCAAAGTACTGAGTAAAAGGTCTAAATACTTATGTAAATGTGATATTTCCGTTTTTTATATGCAGTACCAGTCAAAGGTTTGGACACACCTACTCATTCAAGGGTTTTTCTTTATTTTTACTATTTTCTACATTGTAGAATAATAGTGAAGACATCAAAACTATGAAATAACACATATGGAATCATGTAGCAACCAAAAAAGTGTTAAACAAATGTGACGTGATGAGGTTGTACCCAGGAGCAGAGAAGAGACGAGACGAGGAATCAGTGGTTTAGGATAAGCGTAAATACTTTACTGAGAATTGATAACAGAAGGATCACAGTAATACTGTGGGGAGGCGAACCCGAACTGACACTCAAACGACGACAGTCTAGTGGACGAGTTCGGCAGTGTGTTGTGAGCATATTCCACCCAGACGAGGAACTTGCTCCAGTTGATGTCCTGAGTGGAGACAAAACAGATGAGGAACTTCTCCAGCTCCTGGTTGACCCGCTCAGTCTGTCCATTAGACTGTGGGTGGAACTCAGAGGAGAGACTCACCGACGCCCCCAACTGGGAGCAGAAGGCTTTCCAATACCGCACGACAAGCTGGGGCCCACGATCCGAGACAATGTCCTGGGGAAGTCCATGTAGTCGAAAGACATGGGTAATCATGAGATTCATGGTCTCCCTCGCCGAGGGCAACTTGGGTAAGGCGATGAAATGGGCTGCCTTGGAGAACCGATCGACAACCACCAGGACAGTGGTAAGCCCTTGGGATGGAGGTAACCCTGTGATAAAGTCTACGGACAGGTGGGACCAGGGCCGGCTGGGGATGGGCAGAGGTTGGAGCAACCCAACCTGTCGAGCACGAAGGATCTCACATCCTCAGTCATGTTGGGCCACCAGAATCCCCGCCTCAGGAACTCCAGTGTGTGATTAACCCCTGGATGCCCAGTTAATTTAGAGGAGTGTCCCCATTGTAGTACTCGGGAACAGGCTGATCACGGAACATAAAGTCTGTTAGTGGGACCCCCACCGGGGTCAGGTTCTCGGGTCTGGGCTTGTCGGACCGTGGTCTCAATACTCCATATCACGGTGGCCACAATGCGGGAGCTGGGGATGATGGGCTCGGAGCCCCTCTCCTCGTTAGAGACATCATGTTAGCGGGACAGGGCATCTGCTTTCTGATTATTGGATACCGGGGCGATAGGCTAGTGTGAAGTTGAACTTGTTAAAAAACAGAGCCCTCCTAGCCTGGCAAGCGTTCAACCTCTTGGCTTCTTGAATGGAGACCAAGTTCTTATTGTCCGTCCAGATCACGAAAGGATGAGGTGCCCCCTCCAACCAGTGTCTCCACCCCTCAAGGTCCCACTCCACTGCCAAGAGCTCCCGGTTGCCTACATTGTAGTTTCGTTCCGCTGGTGAGAACCACTGGGAGAGAAAGGCGCATGGGTGCAGTTTCTTGTCCTCCTCGTTCCGCTGCGAAAGGACCGCCCCTGCTCTGGTGTCCAAGACGTCCACCTCTACCATGAAGGGACGTGTAGGATCAGGATGAACGAGGATGGGTCCGGAGGTGAAACGTCCCTTGAGCTCCACAAATGCCCTGTCAGCCTCAGGGGTCCAACAAAAATGGGTCTGGGACTTGCGGGTTAGGACCGTGAGAGGTGCTGCCACCGCACCAAAGTTGCGTATAAAATGCCTGTAAAAATGGGCAAACCCGAGGAACCGCTGGACTTGTTTGAGTGAGGCGGGACGGGGCCAGTCGGTGACAACCTTATGCTTTATGGGGTCCATTTGGAAGCCGGCGGTAGAGATAATGTGACCCAGGAAAGAAACTTGGGATACATGGAACTCACATTTCTGCAGGAGGCATCTCAGGACATGGCGGACGTGCAGGATGTGTTCCGGAAGGATCTCAGAGAAGATCAGGTAAACAAAGATGAACCGATTCAACATATCCCTAAGAGTGTCATTGACCAATGCTTGGAAGACTGCCGGTGAGTTCGATAATCCGAAGGGCATGACTAAATACTCATAGTGGCCACTAGGGGAGTTAAAGGCATGTTTCCATTCATCTCCCTCCCTGATTCTAACCAGATTGTAAGCATTGCGGAGGTCCAGTTTGGTGAAGAATTGGGCCAACTCCAAGGCGGCGGACATCAGGGGTAGGGGGTAACGATTCTTAATCGTAATCTTGTTCAGCTCTCTGTAATCGATGCAGGGACGCAGACCTCCATCCTTCTTTCCCACGAAGAAGAAGCCTGCACCAGCTGGGGATTTAGAGGAGCGAATTAAACCTGCCTCCAGCTACTCCCGGATGTAATTGTCCATGACTGCTGCTTCAGGGGTCAAGAGGGATGCCGGGGAACGCGGTGAGGCTCTTGGTGGGAGTCTTAGGCATTTAGTCTGGCAGTTCTTACCCCAGTCTAGCAGGTGTCCTGTGGACCAGTAGAATAGTGGGTTATGTAGCACTAGTCAGGGGTACCCTAGGATCAGGGGATTCTCGGGAGCAGTGATCAAACGAAAACTAAGACTCTCTGAGTGGTTCACCCCAACCTGCAGTAGAATGGGCTTGGTCTGATACTCCACCTGGTCAGAGCCGATGGGGCATCCATCGAGAGCTTGAATCTGCAGAGGGATGGGACATTTCACGCAGGGGATTTGTAATTCTCTGGCGAAGTCTTGGTCCATGAAATTATCCGCGGCCCCGGAGTCCACGAAGGCTTGAATGTGGTGCTGACGGTTGTCCCAGTGGAGGGTTGCGGGTAGTGACAGATGGTGACTGGGTAGCTGGGGTGTAACTGCACAGCTTGTCAGGGTCTCCCCTTGTCCTGGCGAGCCCCATTGTTTCCCGTCAGCTCTGGGCATGTAGAACGGAGATGGCCGAGACCTCAGCAATAGATGCAGCAGCCTTCGCGCAAGCGCCTGTCATGTTCCTGTGGGCTCAGACATGTGCGTACCAGCTGCATGGGCTCATCAATGCTGGGCTAGGAGGGCTTGGGGTGCTCAGGAAACCGGGATACTGGGGTGGTGTCAAAAAGGTGCTGTCTCACACGTTCTCGGATGCGGTTGTCAATCCTGATTGCCAGCGTTATCAAGGACTCGAGGTCCTCTAACGGTTTCCGAGCGGCCAATTCATCCTTGATGGAGTTAGACAGACCCTGGTGGAAAGCGGTAACCATTGCCTCAGTATTCCACCCACTCTCAGCGGCGAGGGTTCGGAACTCAATGGCAAAGTCAGCCACTGGTCTGGCCCCTTGGCAGAGTCTGAACAGTTGGCTTGCCGCTTCTCGTCCGCCGACTGGGTGATCGAAGACTCGTCGCAACTCGGCAGTGAAGGCTAATATGGTGCTGCAGGATGGTGGCTGCTGTTCCCACACCGCCGTTGCCCACGCCAGGGCCTTGCCCGAGAGTAGAGAGATGATGTAGGCGATCATGGCCCGATCGGTGTGGAACGAGGAGGACTGTAGCTCAAACACCAGAGAGCACTGAGTGAGGAACCCCTTGCATCCTCCCAGGTGGCCGTCATACCGCTCGGGGGCTGGGATCTTGGGTTCCAGTGCAGGATCACTGGAGGAACTACAGCGATGCCTGTAGCACTGGGCGATGAGACTTGGGCATTGGCTCCTCCTGGGTTGGGGTTGGGCCGTGGCTGGAGGGAATCGGCAAGTGCACGGAGGGTCTCTGATATTTGTTCTTGCTGCCTCCCCAGCAGTGCTCCTTGGTGTGTTATAACATTCTTGATCTGGGTGATCTCTGCTGGGTCCATGTTGGGTCCATCTTGAGGGGCAGAAGCTTGCTGTGACGTGATGAGGTTGGACCCAGGAGCAGTGAAGAGACCAGACGAGGAATCAGTGGTTTAGGTTTAGGATAACCGTAAACACTTTACTGAGAATTGATAACAGAAGGATCACAGTAATACTGGAAAAACAAAAAAACACTAGGGCTAGAAAACTCACTCAGGAGACAAATGCACATGACAAAGGAATCAGTAAAATACAACTCTCTTAAAAGGGAAATCATAATTAGTGATAGAACACACCTGAGTGTCATTATTGTCTCTAGGACGGTCTCTGCTGCCCTCTGGTGACAGGTGGAACCATGACAACAAATCAAAATATATTTTATATTTGAGATTCTTCAAAGTAGCCACCCTTTGCCTTGATGACAGCTTTGCAAACTCTTGGCATTCTCTCAACCAGCTTCATGAGGTAGTCACCTGGAATGCTTTGTTAAAAGTGAATTTGTGGAATTTCTTTCCTTCTTAATGCGTTTGAACCAATCAGTTGTGTTGTGACAAGGTAGGGGTGGTATACAGAAGATAGCCCTATTTGGTAAAAGACCAAGTCCATATTATGGCAAGAACAGCTAAAATAAGCAAAGAGAAACGACAGTCCATCATTACTTTAAGACATGAAGGTCAGTCAATCCGGAAAATTTCAAGAACTTTGAAAGTTTCTTCAAGTGCAGTCGCAAAAACCATCAAGCGCTTTGATGAAACTGGCTCTCATGAGGACTGCCACAGGAAAGGAAGACCAGAGTTACCTCTGCTGCAGAGGATAAGTTCATTAGAGTTACCAGCCTCAGAAATTGCAGCCCAAATAAATACTTCACAGAGTTCAAATAACAGACACATCTCAACATCAACTGTTCAGGGGAGACTGCGTGAATCAGGCCTTCATGGTCGAATTGCTGCAAGAAACCACTACTAAAGGACACCAATAAGAAGAAGAGACTTGCTTGGGCCAAGAAACACGAACAATGGACATTAGACCGGTGGAAATGTGAGATTTTGGGATCCAACCGCTGTGTCTTTGTGAGACGCAGAGTAGGTGAACGGATGATCTCCGCATGTGTGGTTCCCACCGTAAAGCATGGAGGAGGAGGTGTGATGGTGTAGGGGTGCTTTGCTGGTGACACTGTCAGTGATTAATTTAGAATTCAAGGCACACTTAACCAGCATGGCTACCATAGCATTCTGCAGCGATACGCCATCCCATCTGGTTTGCGCTTAGTGGGACTATCATTTGTTTTTCAACAGGACAATGACCCAATACACCTCCAGGCTGTGTACGTGCTATTTGACCAAGAAGGAGAGTGATGGAGTGCTTTATCAGATGACCTGGCCTCCATAATCACCCGACCTCAACCCAATTGAGATGGGTTGGGATGAGTTGGACTGCAGAGTGAAGGAAAAGCAGCCAACAGGTGCTCAGCATATGTGGGAACTCCTTCAAGACTGTTGGAAAAGCATTCCAGGTGAAGCTGGTTGAGAGAATGCCAAGAGTGTGCAAAGCTGTCATCAAGGCAAAGGGTGGCTACTTTGAAGAATCTCAAATCTAAAATGTATTTTGATTTGTTAAACCCTTTTTTGGTTACTACATGATTCCATATGTGTTATTTCATAGTTTTGATGCCTTCACTATTATTCTACAATGTAGAAAATAGTAAAAATAAAGAAAAACCCTTGAATGAGTAGGTGTGTCCAAACCTTTGACTGGTAATGTATATATATACAGTGGGGAGAACAAGTATTTGATACACTGCCGATTTTGCAGGTTTTCCTACTTACTAAGCATGTTGAG
Organism: Coregonus lavaretus; assembly: GCF_964263955.1. Classification (NCBI taxonomy): domain Eukaryota; kingdom Metazoa; phylum Chordata; class Actinopteri; order Salmoniformes; family Salmonidae; genus Coregonus; species Coregonus lavaretus. The sequence continues at coordinate 60,278,226 of NC_139990.1, read as the reverse complement.
GTCTGTAATTTTTATCATAGGTACACTTCAACTATGAGAAGTGTACCTATGCAGAAAATCACATTGCATGATTTTTAAGTAATTAATTTGCATTTTATTGCATGACATAAGTATTTGATACATCAGAAAAACAGAACTTAATATTTGGTACAGAAACCTTTGTTTGCAATTACAGAGATCATACGTTTCCTGTAGGTCTTGACCAGGTTTGCACACACTGCAGCAGGGATTTTGGCCCACTCCTCCATACAGACCTTCTCCAGATCCTTCAGGTTTCGGGGCTGTCGCTGGGCAATACGGACTTTCAGCTCCCTGATCAAAAGTATCACCTTCCACACACAGAGTATAAACGCAACATGTAAAGTGTTGGTCCCATGTTTCATGAGCTGAAATAAAAGATACCAGAATTGTTCTATATGCACAAAAAGCTTATTTCTCTCAAATCGTGTGAACAAATTTGTTTACATCACTGTTAGTGAACATTTCTCCTTTGCCAATATTCTGTCTGTAATAAAGCCATTTTGTGTGGAAAAACTCATTCTGATTGGCTGGGCCTGGCTCCCTAGTGCCCTCCCAGGCACACCGATGGCTGCGCCCCTGCCCAGTCATGTGAAATCCGTAGATTAGGGCCTAACAAATTTATTTCAATTGACTGATTTCCTTATATGAACTGTAACTCAGTAAAATCCTTGAAGTTGTTGCATGTTGCGTTTGTATTTTGTTCAGTAATATATTTATTTATATCCCGGACTATTTCTTTCTAAACATTTTGGGGATTTGTGTGTATTGTTTTGTATTGTTAGGTACTGTATACTGCACTGTTGAACCTAGAAATATAAGCATTTCGATGCACCTGCAATAACCTCTGCTAAATGTGTACGCAACCAAGAAAATTTGAATTGAGCTCTCTCTCTCTCTCTCTGTGTGTGTGTACGTCTGTGTATGTTTGTGATCAGTCTGTGTTTGGAAACGACATTAACGACCCTCACATACACACCATGAACCACACAAAGACAGACATACATAGACACACTGTTACCCACGCACACACAGTATACCACAGGGAGCAATCACAGGTCAGCAGTACTGTGGTTCACCGTAACCCAAACACAGTAGCAATTATGGTGTTCTATGAACACAGGAAGAGGAGCTTTCAGAGGTGGAATTGAGTAATGATGTTAAACCTTGAGTCCTATATAATCATATTTTGTGTATGTGTGTTTGGAGAAAGAAATAGAGAAATAGCTAGAGAGAGAGAGAGAGAGAGAGAGAGAGAGAGAGAGAGAGAGAGAGACAGAGAGAGAGAGAGAGAGAGAGAGAGAGAGAGAGAGAGAGAGAGACTGGGTCTTACATTAGCCTGTCATTTGTGGATTTGCTTCTGGAACCCATGTCACCCACTCACCAACAGTCATTATCTCATAAATAGACTGTAGGGGAATATACAGGCGCACGCACACACAAACAAACAAACAGATAATGGGGTACAGTGCCGGCCTAATTACTGACCTTCTGATTGGTCTGTCCACTTACCAGCAAAGTTTCTGCTAACTGGCAACTAACAATATGCAGTCACTTCCTTCCATAATACAAGGTTCTTCAATTTTGGCCTTGACCGCTATTGGAATTTGCAGGTTTTTGTTCTTGCCCAGCACTAAAACACCAGAGTCAGTCTAATCAAGGTCCAAACTAAAGACTGTGATTAATGTCGTTAATCGGACAGAGACCGTGTGGATGTTACTGGGTAAGTCACAAGACAAGATAAAACTGTTTCCTGTTGTTTTCTCTGTATCTCGTTGTTTACAGATGGCCTGTCAGCAGTGTGTTTGACCTGAACTGCTCTCATCCCCACACCCTTATTGTTAACCACCAGTTCAATGACCATCCAGTCCCAGCCCCAGACCATAACCATAAATAGCCCAAACAGGAGTCAACACACCCTGTGAGTCCCCAGGACCAGCATGGGAGATCACTGACTGAGGTCCCAAAACAGGAAATTCCCAGATTAAGGGAACGTGCACTACAGGCGTCAGTGTCCTTGAGGTTACAGTGTTCACCCTGAGATTGGAGGGTTGGGGTTTCCATTCCCTGGTCGAGTCATCCTATGACTCTGAAAACAGGGCTGATGCCTCTCTGCTTAGCACAGCATTAAGGAGATGGATTGGGGGTAAGGCCCTGAGATAAACTAGTATCCTGTCCAGGGGTTATAATTGAACATCAAGCTTCCTTACGCTACAGAAACAGGAGATAGGCTCCTGCCCTATGGGTTGTTCTGGCTCAGACTAAATGAAATATTTCCAATACAGATTAAATATTCTGAGGGGAACCCATAGTGCAGTTTTCCTTTATCTGCCTCAGAGTGAGACTAGAGGGCAGGAGGATGGGGGAAAGGGGCTGAACCTTACATAGAAGTACTGAGGTTATTAGAGTAGGTGCTTGGCAGGGAGAGAACTATCAGATACATATATATCAGTGGAAATTATTCAACAGAGTGCATGGTCATTTGATGAATTACAGATGTACTACAGTCAGGGTTTTGTTCCAGAGTGGGATTTGCTGTCAAGAGGGGCTGATGGTAACGAAGAAAGTGAGTTGAATGGAGAGATGGTGATGAAAGTGAGTCGAATGGAGAGATGGTGATGAAATGGTTCTCCTCCTCTACTTCTCCTATCCTCCTCCCTCGTAACAGAAGGGTAGTAAAGTCCAGTTGCCCGTATTGCAACATCTAAGCTTTGGAATGAGACAGGGAGATGTTGCAAGCTGAGCTTTTCCCTGTGATATGGACAGGCTGGTGAAAGTAATGGTGTATGTGTGTGTGTGATAGTTTGGGTGATATACTGTACGGTGGAATCTCTTGACCCATGCTCCAGTTGTGCTCCGTGTGAGGCCTGTAAAGTTAAATGGGTCAGATCTAATGTCTCCTTGTAACACGCACACGCTCACATGATCCCAGAAGCTTTATTGCATTTTAATCACGGCAGTCGTAAAACATCACTGAGTGATTCACCAATGCGAGATGAGCTTTCAGCACCCTGGATGACCAGTGTGTGTGTGAGTGAGTGACCGACCATGGAGGCTCTGTCCTTGTCTCCACCAGCTCGTCTCCCTATAGCTCATCTGCCTGGAAACTGACAATACACTCTTACCTTCATTCCCCTCTCTCCATTCAACTCCACCCCCTCCTCACCATCCCTCCTTTCTACACATTTTCTTCGTTACTATCATTCCCTTTGACATCAAATCCCACTCTTGAACTGTAGTCCATCTATAATGTATCCCTCTGACCACACTCTGCTGAATGTTTAACTCTGACAGTCATGTATAATAACAGTTAACTGTGTGTCAGGCTGCCTCTCAAACCTTTGTAACGCTCCAGGCCTGCAGGCCTACACGCTCTGCTTCATTTCTTCTCTCCCTGGCACTTAAAATAAAAATTCAATTAAAAACAATATTTTGGTATTTGTTCATTAGTCCACTGTTAATACAGTCCCAAAATGTGGTCCTCTGTAGCTCAGCTGGTAGAGCACGGCGCTTGTAACGCTAAGGTAGTGGGTTTGATCCCCGGGACCACCCATACACAAAAATAATAATAATGTATGCACGCATGACTGTAAGTTGCTTTGGATAAAAGCGTCTGCTAAATGGCATATTATTATAATAAAATGTTTTACATATCAGCAGATATTGGACATTCAAGAAGCAAAGTTTCACTTGCCACATCATCATGATGATGCAATGCATTTTGCATCATGATTATGTGGCAAGTGACACTTAGCGTCTTGAAAGTCCTATATCTTGAGAATTGACTGCCGAAATGCAAAACATTTTGGGACTGTATTAACAGTTGACTAATGAAAAAATACCAACATATTTTTCCTTTAAGTGCCAGGGAGAGAAGAAATGAAGCAGAGCGTGAAGGCCTGCAGGCCTGGAGCATTACAAAGGTTTGAGAGGCAGCCTGACACACAGTTAACTGTTATTATACATGACTGTCAGAGTTAAATATTCAGCAGAGTGTGGTCAGAGGGATACATTATAGATGGACTACAGTCAGGAATTTGTTCAAGAGTGGGATTTGATGTCAAAGGGAATGATAGTAACGAAGAAAATCACTTGGTCACTTGGCTCTGTCATATCCTCACATGGCCTCTCCTATCATTGCTACGCAGACGACACACAACTAATCTTCTCCTTTCCCCCTTCTGATAACCAGGTGGCGAATCGCATCTCTGCATGTCTGGCAGACATATCAGTGTGGATGACGGATCACCACCTCAAGCTGAACCTCGGCAAGACGGAGCTGCTCTTCCTCCCGGGGAAGGACTGCCTGTTCCATGATCTCGCCATCACGGTTGACAACTCCATTGTGTCCTCCTCCCAGAGTGCAAAGAGCCTTGGCGTGACCCTGGACAACACCCTGTCGTTCTCCGCTAACATCAAGGCGGTGACCCGATCCTGTAGGTTCATGCTCTACAACATTCAGAGAGTACGACCCTGCCATACACAGGAAGCGGCACAGGTCCTAATCCAGGCACTTGTCATCTCCCGTCTGGATTACTGCAACTCGCTGTTGGCTGGGCTCCCTGCCTGTGCCATTAAACCCCTACAACTCATCCAGAATGCCGCAGCCCGTCTGGTGTTCAACCTTCCCAAGTTCTCTCACGTCACCCCGCTCCTCCGCACACTCCACTGGCTTCCAGTTGAAGCTCGCATCTGCTACAAGACCATGGTGCTTGCCTACAGAGCTGTGAGGGGAACGGCACCTCCGTACCTTCAGGCTCTGATCAGTCCCTACACCCAAACGAGGGCATTGCGTTCATCCACCTCTGGCCTGCTGGCCCCCCTACCTCTGCGGAAGCACAGTTCCCGCTCAGCCCAGTCAAAACTGTTCGCTGCTCTGGCACCCCAATGGTGGAACAAGTTCCCTCACGACGCCAGGACAGCGGAGTCACTCACCACCTTCCGGAGACACTATAAAAATAATAATAATAAAAACATATTGTAAAGTGGTTATCCCACTGGCTATAAGGTGAATGCACCAATTTGTAAGTCGCTCCGGATAAGAGCGTCTGCTAAATGACGTAAATGTAAATGTAAATGTAAATGTAAAATGTGTAGAAAGGAGGGATGGTGAGGAGGGAGTGGAGTTGAATGGAGAAAGGGGAATGTTTAAGTGGAAAAATGTTTAAGTGGATATTTCCTGTAATTTTTATTTGTATTTGTATTTATTAGGGATCCCCATTAGCTACTGCCAAGGCAGCAGTTGCTCTTTCTGGGGTCCAAACATATTAAGGCACTTGCATTACACATAAAACTAAAGATACAACAGTACATCATATAACATTGTTACACCACTACATAATGTATCTACAACACAAAATGTATGATACCACCATACAACAATATTACAATGTACATGTGTGTAGAGTGAGCGTGCTAGCGCCCGTGTGCGTATGCGTGTGTCTGTACCTGTGTGTGTGTCTCTTTACAGTCCCCGCTGTTCCATAAGGTGTATTTTTATCTGTTTTTTAAAATCTGATTCTACTGGTTGCATCAGTTACCTGATGTGGAATAGAGTTCCATGTAGTCATGGCTCTATGTAGTACTGTGTGCCTCCCATAGTCTGTTCTGGACTTGGGGATTGTGAAGAGACCTCTGGTGGCATGTCTTCTCAGGTATGCATGGGTGTCCGAGCTGTGTGCTAGTAGTTTAAACAGACAGCTCGGTGCATTCAGTTTGTCAACACTTCTTACGAAACAAGTAGTGATGAAGTCAATCTCCTCCACTTTGAGCCTTGAGAGATTGACATGCATAATGTTAGCTCTCTGTGTACATTTAAGGGCCAGCCATGCTGCCCCTCTTTGTGGCACCTGACCACACGACTGGACAGTAGTCCAGGTGCGACAAAACCAGGGCCTGTAGGACCTACCTTGTTGATAGTGTTGTTAAGAAGGCAGAGCAACGCTTTATTATGGACAGACTTCTCCCCATCTTAGCTACTGTTGTATCAACATGTTTTGACCATGACAGTTTAAAATCCAGGGTTACGCCAAGCAGTTTAGTCACCTCAACTTGCTCAATTTCCACATTATTCATTACAAGTTTTAGTTGAGGTTTAGGGTTTAGTGAATGATTTGTCCCAAATACAATGCTATTTGTTTTTGAAATATTTAGGACTAATTTATCCCTTGCCACCCATTCTGAAACTAACTGCAGCTCTTTGTTAAGTGTTGCAGTCAATTCATTCACTGTAGTAGCTGACGTGTATAGTGTTGAGTCATCCGCATACATAGACACACTGGCTTTACTCAAAGCCAGTGGCATGTCGTTAGTAAAGATTGAAAAAATTAAGGGGCCTAGACAGCTGCCCTGGGGAATTCCTGATTCTACCTGGATTATGTTGGAGAGGCTTCCATTAAAGAACACCCTCTGTGTTCTGTTAGACAGGTAACTGTTTATCCACAATATAGCAGGGGGTGTAAAGCCATAACACATACGTTTTTTCAGCAGCAGACTATTATCGATAATGTCAAAAGCCGCACTGAAGTCTAACAAAACAGCCCCCACAAACTTTTATCATCAATTTCTCTCAGCCAATCATCAGTCATTTGTGTAAGTGCTGTGCTTGTTGAATGTCCTTCCCTATAAGCGTGCTGAAAGTCTGTTTGTTTGCTGAAAAAATAGCATTGTATCTGGTCAAACACACATTTTTCCAAAAGTTTACTAAGGGTTGGTAACAGGCTGATTAGTTTGCTATTTGAGCTTTACTATTCTTAGATAGTGGAATGACTTTTGCTTCCCTCCAGGCCTGAGGGCACACACTTTCTAGTAGGCTTAAATTGAAGATATGGCAAATCGGAGTGGCAATATCGTCCGCTATTATCCTCAGTAATTTTCCATCCAATTTGTCAGACCCCAGTGGCTTGTCATTGTTGATAGAATTCAAAATGACAATGCTTGGCTTTCATAATTTGATCAGTTATACTTGGATGTGTAGTGTCAGCGTTTGATTGCTAATCTTGCCAATGAAAAAATAATTAAAGTAATTGGCAACATCAGTGGGCTTTGTGATGAATGAGCCATCTGATTCAATGAATGATGGAGCTGAGTTTGCCCTTTTGCCCAAAATGTCATTTAAGGTGCTCAAGAGCTTTTTACTATCATTCTTTATATCATTCATCTTTGTTTCATAGTACAGTTTCTTCTTCATTTTATTCAGTTTAGCCACATGATTTCTCAATTTGCAGTATGTTTGCCAATCAGTTGTGCAGCCAAACTTATTTGCCATTCCTTTTGCCTAATACCTCTCAACCATACAATTTTTCCATTCCTCCTCAATCCATGGGGATTTAACAGTTTTTACAATCATTTTCTTAATGGGTGCATGCTCATTAGTAACTGGGATAAGCAATTTCATCAATATGTCAAGTGCAGCGTCTGGTTGCTCCTCAATACACACCACTGTCCAAAAAATATTATTTATATCAACAACATAGGAATCACTACAAAACTTATTGTATGACCTCTTATACACTATATTAGGCCCAGCCTTTGGAACTTTGGTTTTCCTAGATATGGCTACTATATTGTGATCACTACATCTGATGGATATGGATACTGCTTTCAAGCAAATTTCTGCAGCATTAGTAAATATATGATCAATACTTGTTGATGATTTCATTCAGGTGCTGTTTGTAACTACCCTTGTAGGTTGACTGATAACTGGAACCAGGTTGCAGGTACTGATTACAGTTTGAAGTTTTACATGAACGTGGTTCTGAATATAAACATCAACACCTCCACCATTGGCATTTCTGTATTTTCTGTAGATGTTATAACCATGTATTGCTACCACTGTATCATCAAATGTATTATCTAAGTGAGTTTCAGAGATAGTCAGAATATGAATGTCATCTGTTACTAGCAAGTTATTAATTTAATGAACGTTGTTTCTTAAGCTACATATGTTAACGTGGGCTATTTTTAGCACTTTTCTGGGATGCTTGATTGTTTTCATTACTTTACTGGGAAGCTTAGCAGAAGTAGACATGCTTATGTTAGTGCAGGGTAAGCTGCACACAGTGGACGTCCTACTAGGGCACACCGCCTCAGTGCTAACAGTATAACTCTAGTTCATATGCACATGATTACCGCATGCAATAGCTGTAGGATCAGCAGAGGCATTAAGGGCAGTTATTGGGACATACATTTGGTTACTTAACCTCTACGGGATCGGTGTCACGTATACGGGACGGTTGAGCTAACATGCGCTAATGTGATTAGCATGACTGTTGTAAGTAACAGCAAACTTTCCAGGACATAGACATGTCTTATACGGGCAGAAAGCTTAAATTCTTGTTCATCTAACTGCACTGTCCAATTTACAGTAGTTATTACTGTGAAAAAATACCATGCTATTGTTTGAAGAGAGTGCACAAGAACAAAAACTTATCATGGCAACTGGTTTGATACATTCACCTCTGAAGGTAAATAATGTACTTACATTCAGTAATCTTGCTCTGATTTGTCATCCTAAGAGTCCCAGAGATAGAATGTAGCATAGTTTTGTTTGATAAAATCCATTTTTATATTCAAATGTAGGAACTGGGTTCTACAGTTTGAACCCCTGCTGTCTCTGGCTCCACACCCACCCCGCCCGGCCATCTAGATGTGTGAAAGTTAGTGTATATGATCCATCATGTATGACATTCCTGGCAGTGTATAAACTTACATTTTGTATTACCATATCATTTATGTATGTTCTCTATAGTTATGTACTTGAAAATGTATCAATTGACCAATTCGGCTCATTTGGGCAGACTTGATACAAAATAGTCCAGTATTGCAATGCTTCACTGGATCAATCTGAAACCTTGCGCACACACTGCTGCCATCTAGTGGCCAAAATCTAAATTGCAATATTACATTGTGGCCTTTCTCTTGCATTTCAAAGATGATGAAAAAAAATATTTTACCAGATCTAATGTGTTATATTCTCCTACATTAATTTCACATTTCCACAAACTTCAAAGTGTTTCCTTTCAAATGGTATCAAGAATATGCATATCCTTACTTCAGGTCCTGAGCTACAGGCATTTAGATTTGGGTATGTCATTTTAGGCAAAAATTGAAAAGAATGGTCCGATCATTAAGAGGTTAAATTGTGTCTACCAACGCCCCTGGTATTATGTACATTTACTGAAGCATTATGACAACTCAGCGACACAATGGTAGGGATTAACTGAGCTGGGCTTGGGCCATTGATAAGTTATTGTCTCAAAACAGCCTTATAATGCTGTGAAAGGACCCAGGACCCCAAATTATTCAGGTGGATCCCATCCTCCTTATAAGACTTGTGTTTTTTCCAAAAGGTATCAAAATTGTCAACAAAAGTTACACCCATTGAGCTGCAATAATCACGTAGCCAGTTGTGGAGAGAAAGAATCCTGCTAAAGCGTTCAATGCCACGATTCAGAGAGGGCACAGGGCCAGATATAATGGGTATTTTATTAGTGTCTAGCAGAGAATCAATCAGCTCTTTAAAATCCAGTTTCAACTGTTCAGAGCTGCCCTTCATAATGTAATTAAAACCAATATGGACTACAATAGAATCAATTTCCATGTCCTGGCGTAGAACATTTTGGAGGGGCTTAGTAATGTCATTTACTCAAGCTCCGGGATAGGACATTATTTTAGCACCAGGAACAGTCACATTTCTTACCATGGAGCTGCCCAAAATCCCCTGGCGAACTCCGGGCAACACCGGCCAGTCGGACAACGACAAGGCGGAGATGCATCCAACAAGTAAAAACAAGTTAAACAAGTTAAAAGTTGACCGCGTTGTGGAATCCATGCAAAAACAAGTTCAGTATTTATATTTAACAAATATTGTTTATGTTTTAGTCAAAAACAACAAACCGAGTGTTTCCAGTGATGTTTCTAATTTACCCTAGAAGTTCCACACACCTGGTTTCACACTTGACTAAATCAGTCACTGATTAGAGAGAAAGTGTGAAAAACATCAGCAGTTCACCCCTTCCAGGAGTGGAGAGGATTATGCTGTAAACCAGAGCTATAACTGTCATCTGAGCTGTGTTCAGAATGATGGAAACATAGCAAACTGTTACAACAGAAACACTAAAGTTTTGAATGTCCAGTTGATGGCCGCATCATTCTGTATATACTGATGCTAAATGTTAAGTCAAATAAATGCAACCCTGGGGAGTACCGCCCTCTAAAGTACTGAAACGAGCCAGAGATACAGTTGCATACAGGAGCTACTGAACCAGCAGTACAGTGATGGAGTAAGGATGAGATATAGTTGTCTCCCTCCTTCCCCTCTGCTAGACTGTTAGAACACTGGATCATTAGAATCATCAGAACCTTCCTCTGTTTCAGCATTAAACATAAGATGCCTGGAAACACACTGCCTTTGATTCCAGTGTCCTGGGTCAGGGTTAAAAATGCTCACAGCTAGCTTGTATGTGTGTGTTGTTCTCTGAGCTTAGCAGCAGTTCTTGAGATCAGTGTGAGTGTTACCTAGGAGGAGGCCTTCGATGAAATATGTTCAGAGGGAGACAGAGGGGGTGGGGGAGAAATAGGATAGGGTAGGGAAGGGGATATAGAATGATAAATAGCAATGGGAAAATGATAGATTGAGACAGCGGAAGGAGAAAGAGAGAAAGAGTAAGAGAGAAAAGAGAGAAGGTCGGGGAAGAAAGAGAGAGAAGGTCGGGGGAGAAAGAGAGGAGAGACAGGGAGAGAGTGAGTGATATAGTAAAGGGCAGAAGAGCGTGAGAGAGGAAGTGGAGGAGATACAGAGAAAGAAAGACAGAGTGAAAGAGAGAGTGACAGGCGAGAGCAGTAGTGAGAACATTCATGTTTAAACACAGGAGAGGAAAAGTCAGCTTTACTAACAAAAGAGAAGGGCAGATAGATAAAGCTGTTTCACACACACTCAGATATACAGACTCACACGCCACTCTCATAAAGCACACACACACACCAACACAGCTTCTAGTGTAGTTTGTTCTAATAATGTGTAGTTGAATGATTGGATTGCAGTGTGTTTTATAAACCCGCAAGGGAGTGTTGGATTATAGTTTTATCTTCATCATCTCTTTAACTCTAATACTTTAATACTAATTACGGCACATAGGCTTCACTGAGCTAATGGCGCAGTGAGTATACCTCCCGAGTGGCGCAGTGGCACTGCATCGCAGTGCTAGCTGTGCCACTAGAGATCCTGGTTCGAATCCAGGCTCTGTCATAGCCGGCCGCGACTGGGAGACCCATGGGGCGGCGCACAATTGGTCCAGGGTAGGGGAGGGAATGGCCAGCAGGGATGTAGCTCAGTTGGTAGAGAATGGCGTTTGCAACACCAGGGTTGTGGGTTTGATTCCCACGGGGGGTATGAAAAAAACAAAACAAAAAACATGTATTCACTAACTGTAAGTCGCTCTGGATAAGAGTGTCTGCTAAATGACTAAAAATGTCTAATGACTGGGAGTTTAATTAAGCCTGTGAAGAGAGAGAAAAAGGAGGGAAAGACAACACTGGAGAGAGAGCTCTGCATTTTGTTTTGTAACCTCTTTTGCAATCCTAAAATGTTTAACAGTTTTATGTTTGTAGGCTTGTTTTATGTCTGTGTTTATCTAATAAGGATATAAACTAGGATTACCGGTAAGTCACGAAGACATCACTGTTACAGCAACCTATCATGAGCAGGTGACCAGGGAGACATCTAACTCAGAAAATACTAAATGTTCTCTTATTCATCTGTCTCTTACACACAGAGTGGGAGCAACAAACACACACACAGCCTTATTTCAGACTGCTGTCAGACAGAGGTGTGAGGGAACACAGGATGGATTCTCCTCTCTCTCATTCCATCACACTGCCACGACACCCCTATTTACCTCTCCCATCCATCTCCCAAGATGTGTGTCTCGCTGTCCTGTGTGTGTGTGTGTGTGTGTGTGTGTGTGCTTGTGTGTGTGCAGGCCTTGTCCAAAACCTATATAGGGCTGTGGCGGTAGAAACATTTTGTCACCCTGTTATTGTCATGCAAAACACTGCCAGTCTCACGGTAATTGACCACTAATTAACATTAACACGTTTACCATCTCCAGGCCTCCACGCATACAAGCCGCTTACAAGTCGCTGATGCATTCCTTTTTGGAACATCTACATTTAAAAAGTGAAATAAATCTATTTAATATACACCATCTCAATAAACCCATAATTTATGTTAGGCAGGTCCAAAGAAACATTATGATATGAAAAAAATGTACTTCAGAAGAACACAATATCAGTTGGCCTACTGTATGTTAGCCTACTGTATGTTAGCCTATCTGGCTATGCGCCATTCCACATGCTGTCGTCTTGTTCATTTAGCAGACAAGATATACTTATAAGTCCCATGTCATTATTTTATATTATTTATATGATCCCATTCCGGAGCGAGTGCGCATATGAAGTGGCTATGTTGAGCATAAAATTGATCCTTTGAGTCAGGTCGCTAATTACAGTTATTTGGTAACCTTAGTTGTGAGAATAAATTAGAGGAAAAACAAAAAGAAATGGAGAAACTTATTCAACAAAGATCAAGTGTAATATATTATAAAAATAAAGCAAACTGGATGGAATATGGGGAAAAATGCACAAAATTCTTTTTTAATCTTCAACATAGGAATGCTACCAAAAAGAACTTAATGAAACTGGTTACAATTGACGGAGTCACCCATAATTCACCAAATGATATTTTGAAGGAAGAAACAAAGTACTTTAAGCATATGTTTTCTTTTCAGTCGCCTCCATCTCCTCTAACTGAAGCTAATTGTAGAGATTTTTTTTCTATTGATAATGTCAAATTAACAGCCACACAGAAATACTAATGTGAAGGTGAAATTACAGAGGAGGAACTTCTGGATGCAATTAAAGACTTTAAGTCCGGGAAAACTCCAGGGTTGGATGGCATACCAGTCGAGGTATACCAAACCTTTTTTGATATACTAAGCGGACCGTTATTAGCATGTTTTAACCACTCCTATATAAATGGTAGATTATCTGACACTCAAGAAGAAGGTCTGATCTCATTATTACTGAAACAGGATACAAGTGGAAAATATAAAGATCCAGTCCATTTACAAAATTGGAGGCCCCTTACACTTCAGTGTTGTGATGCAAAAATCCTAGCAAAATGTATAGCGCATAGAATTAAAAAGGTATTGTCGGATATTATTCATTCTAATCAGACAGGTTTTTTACATGGAAGATACATTGGAGATAATATAAGGCAAGTATTGGAAACAATAGAACACTATGGAAAATATGGGAAACCAGGCCTGCTATTCATAGCAGACTTCGAAAAGGAATTTGATAAAGTTCGACTGGGGTTTATATATAAATGCCTGGAGCATTTCAATTTTGGAGAATCTCTTATAAAATGGGTCAAAATCATGTATAGTAACCCTAGGTGTAAAATAGTAAATAATGGCTATTTCTCAGAAAGTTTTAAACTGTCAAGAGGAGTGAAACAAGGATGTCCACTATCGGCATATCTATTTATTGTGGCCATCGAGATGTTAGCTATTAAAATCAGATCCAATAATAATATCAGAGGATTAGAAATACAGGGCTTAAAAACAAAGGTGTCATTGTACGCTGATGATTCATGTTTTCTTTTAAATCCACAACTAGAATCCCTCCACAGCCTCATAGAGGATCTAGATACATTTTCTAACCTCTCTGGATTACAACCAAATTATGACAAATGTACTATATTACGTATTGGATCACTAAAAAATAAAAATTTTACATTACCATGTAGTTTACCAATAAAATGGTCTGATGGTGATGTGGATATACTCTGAATACATATCCCAAAGGAAATAAATGATCTCACTTCAATAAATTTTAATAGAAAGTTAGCAAAAATAGATAAGATCTTACTACCATGGAAAGGAAAATACCTGTCAATTTGTGGAAAAATCACCCTGATTAACTCTTTAGTATTATCCCAGTTTACCTATTTGCTTATGGTCTTGCCTACGCCTAGCGAACAGTTTTTTAAATTATATGAGAAAAAAATATTCAATTTTATTTGGAACGGCAAGCCAGACAAAATTAAAAGAGCATATTTATATAATGAATATGAATTCGGAGGACAGAAATTATTAAATATTAAAGCATTAGACCTATCACTAAAAGCTTCAGTCATACAAAAGTTATACTTAAATCCGAACTGGTTCTCAAGCAAATTAGTAAGATTGTCTCACCCAATGTTCAAGAAAGGCCTTTTTCCCTTTATTCAGATTACAACCTCTCACTTTCAGTTATTTGAAAAGGAAATCATCTCCCAAATGTCACTATTTCTAAAACAAGGCATAGAAAGTTGGTTGCAATTTCAATTTAATCCTCCAGAAACAACAGAACAAATAATGCAACAAATATTGTGGTTAAATTCAAACATACTAATTGACAAAAAACCTTTATTTTTTGACAGAATGTTTAAAAAAGGTATAATCTTCGTAAATGATATCATCGGTAGGACTGGTGGAGTTATGTCGCACATGCAGCTAACAAAAACATATGGAAATGTCTGCTCTACCCAAAATTACAACCAAATAATTGCAGCCTTACCGCAAAAGTGGAAGAGGAAAGTGGAAGGGGGAGAAAGTAAGGAACTTGTCTGTCGGCCTTGCATTAAAGAACATAATTGGTTAAGGAAAACTGTGATAAATAAAAAAGTATATCAGTTTCACTTAAGGACCAAAGGATTGACAGCCGTCCCATATAGATTGCAAAATAGTTGGGAAGAGATCATTGACGTACCGATCCCATGGCATAGTGTTTATGAACTGACACGCAAAACGACACCGGATTCAAAAATTAGAATCTTTCAATTTAAATTATTATATAAAATTATTGCTACCAATAGAATGTTATTTATATGGGGGATACAATCTTCCCAGCTCTGCAGGTTTTGCTGTGAAGAGACAGAATCATTAGATCATTTGTTTTGGTTCTGTCCATTTGTAGCTTGTTTTTGGACACAGGTCCAGGAATGGCTAAAGGATTGCAATATTTACCTGGAACTAACCTTGCAGATAGCATTACTGGGTGATCTGAAAAGTCATAGTCAATCAATCAATAATATAATAATACTTTTAGCAAAAATGTTTATTTTTAATTCACAATCTGTAGAAGCAATGAGAATAGAGAGGTTCAGAATTTTCGTGAAACATCACAGTACAATATATATGGCAAATAGAAATCCTATATGGATGGTGTTAAGAGATAGATGGGAGGTACTGAATAGAGTTGAAGGATGGGACTAATAACAAATAACAACAAATAATAACAAAGATAGCTAATAATGTAAGCATACTGTGTCCATAATAAGTATATAGGTTGTATGTTGGGAGCTTTTGGGAAGGAGCACAGTTAGAAAGATATGGCATATAGAAGCAAACCGGATGGACACCATGAAAATGATCGGAGAGGTTGAGAGTAGAAGAAGTTCAGGAGCAAAAAAAAAAAAAAGTATATATATATATATATATATATATATATATATATATATATATATATATATATATATATATATATATATAATAGAATTATTGTAAAATTAACTCTGTCCATAAGGTGTAGATAGTAAGTATAGACCGGAAGTAGAGGCCTGGGCATTGTTGTTCACTAATTTACTCCAAGTAGGGAAAGGATGGTGGGGTTGAAAAGTAATAAAGGGGAGTATATATATAAAAAATAAAAATAAACATGGGGGATTGGAAGTGATGCAGACAATTACATTGATTGAATATACAATCTATCTGCAATATTAAGCTGATCCATTCCCACAACAACAAAAAAACATTAAAAAAATATATACATTAAAAATATAATTTAAAAATATAAAAAACAAAAAAATTAAAATAAAATAACCTTAGTTGTGAGTGATACCAACCTTAGAATGTCTTAGAAATCAAAACATATATGGGCTGCATAATGTGACTATAGGCTAGTGATGATTTAAGAAAGTCACACAAAAAAGCTTGCCTCAGGCTGCACACGCTGTTCTCTCATCAAGTGATCATATTTTCACTCATCAGGCTATTCGCAATTTAATATTTTCTAATATGTAAAACGAGTTTCGATTTAGAATGTCCCATTATCAAATGGGCAGGAACAGGGGCAGGTAAAAAAATTAATGTCATCGGTATGTACTCCAATAGCGAATGGAGGCCGACTTCATTTTTCAATCATGCTGGGTAGCCTACTCAATGCATCATCACTCAATGCATCAACCAATGTGTTTGAGGAGCATGCAGCCTCTCGCTGCGTGACGTGATATTCCGCCCAAGCTCTGTATGCCATGGGCTCTCCAACCCTGTTCCTGCAGCTACACAGTGCTTCATTTGGGAAACCAAGTGAAATCTGTTTGGGAACATCGATAGTAACATGTTTTCACAACAAAACATATTTCATTAAACTGTTGACTGTTGTGCTCGAGAAATGAATGAAGGAGAGAGAGGAGATGGAAATGCATGGTGGTGAGATATTCTGTAGCTAAAGGTAATGTGTCAGCCTATTCATTATGAAAATAAAAAAAATGCCCTGTTACTAGGCTATTCAAAATCAAATACAAATTCACTATAATCGTAGGCTAACTGTAAGCCGCCCTACACAATCAATGAACCAACAGTATTGCCTAGGCCTATATGTTCTCTCCAAGAAACATGGATAGAAAGTTTGGAGCATAGCATAAGGTAACCAGTCCATCCAAAATCATTATTTTTATTCAGGTTTGATTTTTTGGGCTTGGGCTCATATATAGGCCTATGCGTTTGCATAAGCTTTAATATGCGTATGGTTGTTTTTAATTAATCATCACCTCAGAAAGCACTGTCCATTTTGTTGTTACCATATTTTTCACTCAGTTTACCCTGTTGTTGAACTTTGTGGGGATCTTTTTTCTTACAACTAGATGTGATGCCTAGCTTAGAAAGAATACATTAATGATTAAACATAATAGGTTTGTGCTGTACTGATATAGATTGTTTAACATAACAAGCTGTGATTAATGTGAGGAACCGTTAGGGGGTAGGCTGAGATAGACTTGTGACTCACACAAACAATGCCTCTTTGTTAAACTGCTCAAGGACATGTGTTCTGCTACAATGAAGAAGAACAAACTATGTCTGAGGTTGCTGACTCGAGACAAGTTGTAAAGATAACAACTAATGCCCGGCAACAGTGAAGCGCCAAGAGGCTGGGACCAGCCTGAGCGCCAACGATAGGTTGGGTAAGTTTAAACCACACCCAGCCTCTACTCTGACAGGCCCAGCAGGGAGTGGGAACTATCTCTGTCAGAGTATTTAAAGAAGAACTTATAACAATAGTGTCACGATCGTCGTATGGAGTAGACCAATGCGCAGCGTTAGTTGCGAACATACTTCTTTATTAAGTGAAAGCACGAACAAAACAAGAAAACGATAACGTGACAGTCAACGGTCAAACACAAACCAACTCGAACAAGATCCCACAAAACACAAAGGGCAAACAGACAGTTTAAATATGGCTCCCAATCAGAGACAACCAGCCACAGCTGACACTCGTTGCCTCTGATTGGGAGTCACTCTGGCCAACATAGAAACAGCACAACTAGAACTCCCGACATAGAAATACGACACATGGAATGACCACACCCTGGCTCAACATATAGAGTCCCAGAGCCCGGATGTGACAAATAGCTCAGTTCTCTGTCTGCCCTGCGTGGTGTTTCAGTGGGCCCGTATATACGAACATCATATTTACCATTCAAGTGCTTGCATTAATTAAAATACTAGTATATCTTAAAAGACGTGTGTTCACCTCTTTTTGTTCCTATACCAGATTCGAATTGACGCAACTTGACAATTGGTGACCGCCGACGTGATCTGGTAAAGGGACTTCGCTGGGTATTGTCCGGCCGATTGGACATCACTGTCGTTGGACGGTGTGTTTCACAGTCCAACTAAAAACAGGTAAGCAGACACCTATTGTTATATAACTAAAGTTCTGCACATTGGCTTTATCCAAATTAATTTTGTGAAACACCTGTTTGATGTAAGTGAACTAAATTATGAATTATTATACGAATTATTATGAGTAGATAAGCACCATATTGTGACATGCAAACCTGTGGTGAATGTGATGTTAAACCATGGTACCATAGAGTATTGTTCTACCGGCAAGGTCCGTAACTACGAGGGTACGGCTAGGTTCGGGGAAAATACTGAAATCTCTCGGCAAGGTTCGTAACTACGAGGGTACGGCTAGGTTCGAGGAATTACACCGGCAAGGTCCGTAACTACGAGGGTACGGCTAGGTTCGGGAAATTTTTGATAATATAGGGAATAATTGAATTAGTAATTGGTATCGGCAAGGTTCGTAACTACGAGGGTACGGCTAGGTTCGAGGAATTACACCGGCAAGGTCCGTAACTATGAGGGTACGGCTAGGTTCGGGACATTTTTGATAAATACTGGCGACCGGCAAGGTCCGTAACTACGAGGGTACGGCTAGGTTCGGCGGAGTATTTGGTAGATAGGAATAGTAGGCGAGGTTGGAAGGAGTAATAGTAAATTGGGAATATAAAGGTAAAAATAATGAATAACTAGTATGACTAAATTGAAACGTTTGAACTGATATAACTGAACTGTAACGTTTGATGTTTGACATAGCATAATACTGGTTTTAAATCATTATGTTGAAGCAATTTGGTTTATTATTTGATTTAACGTTTGATGTTTGATTCTGCAAAATACTGGTTAAATAATTAGACTGAAATAATTTGGTTTATCGTTGAAATATAAATATGCACTGACTTTAACTAATTAGGTGGGAATAATTTGATTTAAATAAATAGATAGACGTAATTTAAATAATTAAATAACGGACGAATATTACAAATTAAAACGAAAAACATGACTACCAGTGGAGAAGCGGACAGAATATTGAAGGTTCTAAAATCCACACTTGAAACTAATGGAGGAAAGGACGGGAAGGAATGGAGCAGGCGAGGAGAGAAACTCTATAAGGAATGGATAGAGGATGGTTGCATACTATCCCCCGATGGAGTGCCTGTAGGAGGCGAACCAGGGAGAATACTGGAAACGTTGAAGCGGAAAACCCAGAAAACAGAGGGGGAATGGAAGAAAGAGGGAGAACCCAGAAGGGGTAAAATCAAGGAAGCAATGGAAAAAGCAAGGCTGAAGGAAAGAATAGGACTAGCAATGTTGGGAAAACTTAAGAAAATGTGGGAAGAAAAACTGAACAATAAGGAGAAGCAGGACAAGAAGGAAGGATCCAGGTTTCCTACGGAACCGCCACCAAGATTATACCCAGAACTGCCTACGTCTCCACCCCCATACGAGGCACCAAAGCTAATGGCTCCAACACTGGATATTGTGGGGAAAGTCGAATATCATAAGCGACCAGAAGAGGAAGAAGGAGAAAAATGGGTGAGGGCTTGCGATCTGGGCGATCGGAGACAGGAGGTAGGGGCACTGCTAGAAGCAGCAAGAGCTATACGAGACGGGGTTGAGAACATGTCCAGATTACAGGAAGAAGAAAGTCGTATGAGCCTGACGGGTGATGGCGACAGGGGAAGCCTGATGCTTGATGGGGGTTTGACCCAAACAGAACTGAAGAATCAGGAAAGGGAGGACAGAGAGAGAGAAGAAAGAAATAAGGAAGTGAAAATATTGGAAGAGGAAGTAAGAAGAGGCACGGAACAGCTGCAGGAGATGGAGAGAACCATACGAGACTTGAGCGAGGAAAGGAAACAAGGAAGTAGAGCAAACTCCCTTCCCAGAGGGCACTATATAGACATGGGAGAAGAGCATGAAGAAGCAGTGAGAGAGAGAGAGAGAGTAGGAGGGGGCCAGTACCCACTGATAGCCTTACCTAATCTATTGGCGGGGAATGAAAGGGGCCCCAGCAACCTTAGATGTATACAGTAATAATAATAATATGCCATTTACAGTGTGGAGAACAAGTATTTGATACACTGCCGATTTTGCAGGTTTTCCTACTTACAAAGCATGTAGAGGTCTGTAATTTTTATCATAGGTACACTTCAACTGTGAGAGACGGAATCTAAAACAAAAATCCAGAAAATCACATTGTATGATTTTTAAGTAATTCATTTGCATTTTATTGCATGACATAAGTATTTGATACATCAGAAAAGCAGAACTTAATATTTGGTACAGAAACCTTTGTTTGCAATTACAGAGATCATACGTTTCCTGTAGGTCTTGACCAGGTTTGTACACACTGCAGCAGGGATTTTGGCCCACTCCTCCATACAGACCTTCTCCAGATCCTTCAGGTTTCGGGGCTGTCGCTGGGCAATACGGACTTTCAGCTCCCTCCAAAGATTTTCTATTGGGTTCAGGTCTGGAGACTGGCTAGGCCACTCCAGGACCTTGAGATGCTTCTTACGGAGCCACTCCTTAGTTGCCCTGGCTGTGTGTTTCGGGTCGTTGTCATGCTGGAAGACCCAGCCACGACCCATCTTCAATGCTCTTACTGAGGGAAGGAGGATGTTGGCCAAGATCTCGTGATACAAGGCCCCATCCATCCTCCCCTCAATACGGTGCAGTCGTCCTGTCCCCTTTGCAAAAAAGCATCCCCAAAGAATGATGTTTCCACCTCCATGCTTCACGGTTGGGATGGTGTTCTTGGGGTTGTTCTCATCCTTCTTCTTCCTCCAAACACGGCGAGTGGAGTTTAGACCAAAAAGCTATATTTTTGTCTCATCAGACCACATGACCTTCTCCCATTCCTCCTCTGGATCATCCAGATGGTCATTGGCAAACTTCAGATGGGCCTGGACATGCGCTGGCTTGAGCAGGGGGACCTTGCGTGCGCTGCAGGATTTTAATCCGTGACGGCGTAGTGTGTTACTAATGGTTTTCTTTGAGACTGTGGTCCCAGCTCTCTTCAGGTCATTGACCAGGTCCTGCCGTGTAGTTCTGGGCTGATCCCTCACCTTCCTCATGATCATTGATGCCCCACGAGGTGAGATCTTGTATGGAACACCAGACCGATGGTGATTGTCCGTCATCTTGAACATCTTCCTTTTTCTAATAATTGCACCAACAGTTGTTGCCTTCTCACCAAGCTGCTTGCCTATTGTCCTGTAGCCCATCCCAGCCTTGTGCAGGTCTACAATTTTATCCCTGATGTCCTTACACAGCTCTCTGGTCTTGGCCATTGTGGAGAGGTTGGAGTCTGTTTGATTGAGTGTGTGGACAGGTGTCTTTTATACAGGTAACGAGTTCAAATAGGTGCAGTTAATACAGGTAATGAGTGGAGAACAGGAGGGCTTCTTAAAGAAAAACTAACAGGTCTGTGAGAGCCGGAATTCTTACTGGTTGGTAGGTGATCAAATACTTACGTCATGCAATAAAATGCAAATTAATTACTTAAAAATCATACAATGTGATTTTCTGGATTTTTGTTTTAGATTCCGTCTATCACAGTTGAAGTGTACCTATGATAAAAATTACAGACCTCTACATGCTTTGTAAGTAGGAAAACCTGCAAAATCGGCAGTGTATCAAATACTTGTTCTCTCCACTGTAGCAGAGGCCATGAACACAGAGGACGTGGCCAGTGCGGTAGAAGGAATGACCCACCCCAAAACAGGAATAGTAAGGTTTGGGCTGCCGTTAGAGGGCAATGGGTTTCAAGGGATGCCCAGAGGACACTTTTGCCATGGGCCGATCAGGGAGAGTATGTTGGGAAAATAACTGAATTGTGTAATAGCCTCAGAGAGACATGCAATCCATCATGAGCAGAATAACAGACAGGACAGAGCCAAGAAAGAGCAGAAAGGAGCAGAGTACCTAATGGCCACTCTTGGGGAAATAGCGGGTAAAGGCAGGGAAAAGTGAAGGCTACAGCGGGGGAGGTCGATGCTTTAACTGTAACAAGGAGGGACATTTTGCCAGAGAGTGTGAGGCCCCATGTAAATACTGTAACAAAACAGGTCATAACCATCGTGACTGCAAAGCTAAAGGAAAGGACAATGTCCGGGAAATGACAGTCTATTTTTTTGGTTCCACGGGTAAAAAGTTTGAAGAAGTGATTTGTGTCAATTAAGAATTGGCTAAAAACACCACGAAGCGATTATTTGAGAGGTACCTATACATTTCTAACGATATATACGTATGAACTTGCTCACCCGAACATAGACGTACATCATGGGTGAGAAAGTAGAGAAAATGAGTTTAAGGTTGTGCCGTTGTTTGATTATGTGATAAGGTTTAATGGGTAATCAGACCATAACTAATGAGGTTATAGAAGTAATGTATAATATAGGTGAGAGACAGTACATCGTTCAAATGATAGGAATATCATTAAATGTATGCTTATCAACGATAGCAAGAAGTATTTGTTTTATTAATTAGGGCCTAATCAGAGAGAACAGTTAAAGAAATTGAATAGCGAACTGAAATGGCGATAGAGCTGTGAAAATTGAGTTGAGGACAAAGGAGAATAATTTATGGCTCTGGTTAGCGGAAAAAAATAAATAAAAAAATAGAGACAGTCCAGCGAGTTAGATTGAGCTGTAAGATTTCAAGTAGAGGTCTAAATACTTGACTGGAAGGCAGTGCTTTGATAAATTCTAATTGTTATTACTTTATTCGATAGGTTGCTTAACACCAGTGGTGTATGCAAATAGTTGGTGAATTCTAGAACGATAATTTATTTTCGTTACGGGGACCAGGGGATGCAAGTAGCTTTAGCTATTATGCTGAGGGAATAGCACCAACCTATAGTGGGTTCTAGATTTGTTAAATAAACAAACTTATATTTTAAACTAAAGTAATGCAATAGGCTACAATTATAACATTATCAGAAAAAGGCACAATTTAATGCGAAATAGTTATTACAATTATTATTAATAGTTATTACAGTTATTATCATTGATCCAGTAATGATAGAAGGATAGTAGAGGAAAGGCAAGGGATTAAATCTCATTTAGGGAAAGCAGAAGAGTATGAAGATATATTAGGGAGAAAATACCATTAACTGAGGGATATAAAACGTTTAGCTGAAAAAGACAACAGGAATAATTTACCTTACACCCTAATATAGACATTAGACCACACCAGAAGTAGAGATGGCAGGATCACCAGTAGCAATCATGAAGAGAAGGTTCCCAGAAAATAGTGAAGATATTGGTAATATCTCTAACAAATGAGAAAAAGGACCAGAAAGATAGTAACTAAATGGCCAAAGGAGGGAACATTTGATGTAACCGTGATTGTATTGGCTAAAAAATGAAATATGACATTTACAGGGGGGACAGGAACAATAGAAGGGGAGACAGATTTTCCTAGGGGGTTGATCAAATAATTGATAATGGATCATTTGAGATGAGATCACATGTAGCAGATTTAGGGTAATCAATTAAATAATCATTGTATACTCTAGGAATTTTGAGTGGTTTTATGGATTAGTTATGAGGAATTAGATTGATACAAACAATTATTGATGGGTTAGGACTGGGGATATCTGTATCATGTTTTGTGTGTACTACCATCTTTAGATTACTGATGGTAATTGAAGGTTAACAAAATGTATAACCAGGAGAAAGAGATGAGCTTGTCTCATTGGAATGTTGCCCAGGGCTAGGGGGAGCAGTAGTGAAGTTAGGCAGTATTTAGGTCATAAAAGTGAGCTACCAAATTAAGTGGGGCCTGGCTATTTGTGGTTGTTGTTTTTCAAATTAAAAACAACACACCTAGAATGATGGTTATAAAGGGTTTTTATGTTAAATTTAGGGGGTTTGTGTTAGGTTTGAAAGATTTAAGTATGGACCTGTCATGTCCAACCATCAGTCTTCAGGTCAAGCTCGGGAGAGCCGGGGTAAAAATAAGGGATGGCAATTGGATGATCAATTACCAATATTACCTAAGTGATTGTTTAGGTAGGTGGTAATATTGACACATGGGCAAAACATGTGTCAAAAGGGGGATGATAGTAGATGGTAGGATTAAATAATAAATATATACGAAGGAGAGGACAAAATATATATTTTTAAATTAATAAATTAGATACAGTCTTAAAAAGGAATGCAGTCAGAAATAGAAATTGAGAGCTGAACACGTGTGAAGATAGTTTATTAACCACACCCGTATGTCAGAGGTTTTGTGCCCCACAGGTGAACTAAAGGAGAAGGTGACCCACTCTATCTAACCATGTGACTGGTGAGCATCCAGTCCCTAAAGAAGAAAAACTGGAGGCAGGCCTGTTGGGAAGGGCCCTATCAGGTTATATTGGTCACTGCCTTTGCCATTAGAATAGCAGAAAGAGCAACCTGGGTCCACGTTACCCACTGCAAAAAGGTAAGAACACATGCAAGCACCACTGAACACATGCAGAGTTAGAGAGAAGAACTGGCCCAATAGGGTCTGGGGATCACCTCTGTTAACGAAGATCTCCTACCCCGACCTATCATCACTGTAGTGTGTTCTCAGGGTGTGAGTATGGGGTAGTACCAAGCAGAAAGACTGAGGACAGGAGAGGGTTTGGCGGTTTTTGGGAATATGGATAACTTGAGTTGCATCATAGTCTCGGCAATGGTCTTGATATGTCAAGATCCACCACCAATTACGCTATGCCCTTACCATTGTTAAGAAGTAAAAGAGAAGAGAAGCGACCCGACATACTGACCGTCAAGGACGAGTGGCCTACAAAATGGGAGTCAGAGAAGGGCAGACTGTAGGATTCAAAATAAGGGTTAGGGACGTAGCCAATGGGTGGGGTACATGTCAATAAGCAATTTGGGATTATGAAATCCATTATATTCGTGTTCGGCCCCCACGGCGGATTGTTCCTAGACTCAGGTGTTTAAACACACTTGGGGATGGGGATATGAGACCGGGCGGGACTGAACATCCAGATGGGGGGTAAAGAGAAACAAAGACATCACCAATTATCAATTGGAGATAGTAGTAATGTGACAGACTTAAGTTCGGAAGCACAGGAGAGAATTCTAAACCTTACAGCCCCTGTAACCGATGTGTGGTGGGCGTGTGCCAGTAAAGGCAGTATAAGGCAGAGAATTTCAAAAGGGTGGCTAGATACGTGCGCCCTGGTTCTACTGGTTCAGCTAGTTAGAATTAGTCACCAGGAACCAAGGATTAAACAGATGTAGGAGGAGTTTTAACAAGAAGGAGAATAGCCCTATTTAGATGGATGCGATTGGGATACCAAGGGGGGTATCGGATGGATACCGAGCTATGAAACAATTAGGGAAGGGTTTACTACCACGTTCTTTTGGTGGGTGACAAACAAAATTGTGGATTGGATTAATTATATCTATTACGACCAACAACGATTTATTGGCTGGACTAGGGATGCAACAAAAGGGATCTTTGAACAATTATCCGCCATCTCACTCTTATGACTTAGTAAAAAGAGGTTGGCTCTAGATCAGGCAGAAAGGGGTGGTGTCTATAGAATGGTAAGCCATTGTTGTACGTTTATCCCTAACAATACCAGTCCTGACGGGAGTATCTCTAAAGCCCTAGTTGGTATAGATAAACTATCAGCTGAAATGAAGAGCATGGCTGGAATGGAGGGAAACGGACTGTTCTCCTGGTTGGGGGAGTGGTTTGGTAAGTATGCTGCACTGGGGGTTACTGGACTTCTGACCCTAGTAGTTGTGTTTCTAATATTAATGTGCTGTGCTGCCTGTGTAATTCCTTGTTTGAGAAAGTCTGTTACAGATGTCGTGCATACGGCTGGTATGATGCCCCTCCTAGGGGCTCAAGAAGGAGATGCAGACACTGAGATGAAGCTGACTGAGGATGACCCTTGGTTTGCTATTGGTGAGGTGGTGGAGTGACACCCTAGTGGGTGTCTAAAGGGGTAATCAAAATTCCCTGTTTGTGTTTTTATGTTTTATAAATCCATTTTAACTATTGTGAATGTTTGTCTTTCCTTATGTGAAGGTTTGAAGTTCCTGGGTGGCTGGTAGCCAACCTAGGACAAGTTAGGTGTAGATGGAAGGACTGAAGGCCTTTTTATTATCATTATTGCCTATTAATAAAAGTGTGATTCTTTTTGTTTGTATTGTATTTTAATGAGTGACACCCTAGTGGGTGTCAAAAGGGGGAATCCTACATTTCCCTGAAATTTCTTATTTTGGGTTCACACCCAGCGGGTGTGAAAAGGGGGATTGTTGGGATCTATTTTCTTATAATTAGATAAATAAATTGGTCATTTAGCAGACGCTCTTATCCAGAGCGACTTACAGGAGCAATTGATCAAGGGCACATCGACAGATTTTTCACCTAGTCGGCTCGGGGATTAGAACCAGCGACCTTTCGGTTACTGGCACAACGCTCTTAACCACTAAGCTACCTGCCTAGCTTAAAAAGAATACATTAATGATTAAACATAATAGGTTTGTGCTGTACTGATATAGATTGTTTAACATAACAAGCTGTGATTAATGTGAGGAACCGTTAGGGGATAGGCTGAGATAGACTGAGATTCACACACACACTGCCTCTTTGTTAAACTGCTCAAGGACATGTGTACTGCAACAGAAACAACTAACACCTGGCAACAGTGAAGCGCCAAGGGGCTGGGACCAGCCTGAGCGCCAACGATAGGTTGGGTAAGTTTAAACCACACCCAGCCTCTATTCTGACAGGCCCAGCAGGGAGCGGGAACTATCTCTGTCAGAGTATTTAAAGAAGAACTTATAACAATAGCTCAGTTCTCTGTCTGCCCTGCGTGGTGTTTCAGTGGGCCCGTATATACGAACATCATATTTACCATTCAAGTGTTTGCATTAATTAAAATACTAGTCTATTTTAGAAGACGTGTATTGACCTCTTTTTGTTCCTATACCAGATTTGAATTGACGCAATTTAACACTAGCTAGCAAAACTATTCACATTTCTTACTAGCTAACCAAATGACACCTGCATCTCTAGCTGTTGCCACCAAAAACCGATGTGATGGGAAAAAGCCAGTCACTCACCCACTCCTCCAATGACATGACACCCTACCAGCAGCTAGCTAGCTAATGTAAGCTTGCTAAATAAATATCTAGCTATATAAATAGATACGGTAGCCCAGGGGTGTCAAACTCAATCAGTGCACGGGCCATATTGAAAAAACAACGAATTCCCGGGCCAGACATTTGTTTTTACAAAAAAAACTTGCAACTGTGACCCAAACTGGCCATTGTTTTTTAGAAAAAATATGGCCCTTTATAATGTTCACTTATGTACATAGGATGCTGTATATAGCATTGTAACATATTTTACTAAACAAAATATAAACGAAACATGCAACAATTTCAAAGATTTTGCTGAGTTACAGTTCATGTAAGGAAATCAGTTAATTGAAATAAATTCATTAGGCCCCAATCTATGGATTTTACATGACTGGGCAAGGGCGCAGCCATGGGTAGCCTGGGAGGGCATAGGCCCACCTACTTGGGAGCCAGGCCCACCCACTGGGAGCCAGGCCCAGCCAATCAGAATGTGTTTTCCCCACAAAAGGGCTTATTTTAAAAAAAACTTTGGGGGGGTAGATCAGCTTAATATTGCAGATAGATTGTAATTTATATCAATGTAATTGTCTGCATCACTTCCAATCCCCCATGTTTTTTATATATATACTCCCCTTTATTACTTTTCAACCCCGCCATCCTTTCCCTACTTGGGGTAAATTAGTGAACAACAATGCCCAGGCCTCTACTTCCAGCCTATACTTACTATCTACACCTTATGGACACAGTCAATTTTCTATTTCTATTTTATTAGTTTTTTTTTTGTTTTTGCTCCTGAACTTCTTCTACTCTCAACCTCTCCAATCATTTTCATGATGTCCATCCGGTTTGCTTCTATATGCCATATCTTTCTAACTGTGCTCTTTCCCAAAAGCTCCCAACATACAACCTATATACTTATTATGGACACAGTATGCTTACATTATTAGTTATCTTGTTATTATTTGTTGTTATTTGTTATTAGTCCCATCCTTCAACTCCATTCAATACCTCCCATCTATCTCTTAACACCATCCATATAGGATTTCTATTTGCCATATATATTTCAACCGTACTGTGATGTTTTACAAAAGTTCTGAACCTTTCTATTCTCATTGCTTCTACAGATTGTGAATTAAAAATAAACATTTTTGCTAAAAGTATTATTATATTATTGATCGATTGACTATGACTTTTCAGATCACCAAGTAATGCTATCTGCAAGGTTAGCTCCAGGTAAATATTGCAATCCTTTAGCCATTCCTGGACCTGTGTCCAAAAACAAGCTACAAATGGACAGAACCAAAACAAATGATCTAATGATTCTGTCTCTTCACAGCAAAATCTGCAGAGCTGGGAAGATTGTATCCCCCATATAAATAACATTCTATTGGTAGCAATAATTTTATATAATAATTTAAATTGAAAGATTCTAATTTTTGAATCCGATGTCGTTTTGCGTGTCAGTTCATAAACACTATGCCATGGGATCGGTACGTCAAAAATCTCTTCCCAACTATTTTGCAATCTATATGGGACGGCTGTCAATCCTTTGGTCCTTAAGTGAAACTGATATACTTTTTTATTTATCACAGTTTTCCTTAACCAATTATGTTCTTTAATGCAAGGCCGACAGACAAGTTCCTTACTTTCTCCCCCTTCCACTTTCCTCTTCCACTTTTGCGGTAAGGCTGCAATTATTTGGTTGTAATTTTGGGTAGAGCAGACATTTCCATATGTTTTTGTTAGCTGCATGTGCGACATAACTCCACCAGTCCTACCGATGATATCATTTACGAAGATTATACCTTTTTTAAACATTCTGTCAAAATATAAAAGGGCTTTATTACATATAGAAATACTCCTCAGCGACACCAAACTCAAAATAACAAAAATGTAGCTATTAGGTTGTTGTAACATTTAAACTTAAAACATTTTTTTTTGCACTGCATGGATCACTGGTGCATTTGAATGCAGCATTGCTGTATGGCACACTCAAAATGTATTGTAGTTGAGTAGCCAGCCTAGGCTACTGCTCAAATGTTGCTGTAATAGGCCTACATGTTTCTCCTTTGCATGGTGTTTTGTTGCAGGTTGAGTTTTTTGGTTATTCATTGTCAAGCTTTAAAAACCGAAGCAAGACCGCCCCATGGGGCGGCGCACAATTGGCTCAGCGTCGTCCAGGGTAGGGGAGGGAATGGCTGGCAGGGATGTAGCTCAGTTGGTAGAGCATGGCGTTTGCAACGCCAGGGTTGTGGGTTCGATTCCCACGGGGGGCCAGTATAAAAATAAAAATAAATAAAAAAAGTTTTAAATAATGTATGCACTCACTAACTGTAAGTCGCTCTGGATAAGAGCGTCTGCTAAATGACGTAAAATGTAAATGTAAATTTTAGTAGCCTAGCTAGGACTGTGGCATGTCTCTATACACTTTCCTTCTGCTGCACTGTAAATGGGACACACGAAAGCAGCACAATTTAAGTTGAATTCACTGATGCGAGCTCATCAGGCTGTAATGTTATAAAGTAGATGACTCAACTGTTGACTCATTTATACTCGTTTGTGTGTCCTATTTGGCCCGTGGGTCTTGTGTTTGACACACGTGCGCTAGCCTATTAGTCACGTTATGACTGACTTGTGATCATGACTGACTTGTTGACATTCCCAGCCTTAGTTACAGTTGTCCATTTTTGTTCAAAATATTGAGTCATTGAAACTGAAACAGTGCATCCCGAATGGAGGAAGCAAACAGTGTTCCAGGCCAGCTGTGATTTACAACTTGATAGCAAGATTTTTTCGACTACCAAGAAATGTTATGACACCTACATAAATGGGGTTTTCCCTGCCAAGATGTTTCCTTTTGTTTGAAAGTCCTTTGAAAGTCTGTTGTTGTTGTTAAAATGATTGTTTGTTCTCATCATATTTTAAATACCTTGCAGAAAATACCCTTTATGATCCAGTTATGGAGCATTATGACCATCCTGTGTCACTTTACTTAGACAAAGAAAATACACTTTCAAGAAGCATTATGACCATCATAATCATATATGCCAGATAGGCCTATCACGTACATGCCCTTATGTCAGTCATCAGTCAAAAAGAGGGTGTCTTGTCCTGCTCCTGCATTCATACCAGTCATCAGCAACAGAGCATTGGGGGTATGTGCATGTCTGACATCAATGTGTGTGCAATTACAATTATAATTTAATATGGTCAATTTCTGAAAATTTGATTTTACATAAACACACTGTTGACAAGTAGGCTATGGTGTAATGAAATGTTTTGCCTTGTGTGGTAGGTTTTGTGGGTTTTGACACTTATGTAGGTGTCATAACCAGCCATAAATTAATGCAATATATGTCACAACAGGTCTAAATATATGTGTCATTACGTGTTATGGCGCTGGGTGTCAAGTAAAGTGTTACCCTGCCTTACTGTACATCATGGAATGTTTTGTCAAATAGAACACATTTTTTAAACCTCGTATGAATTTGGTTTTGAAGCATAAACTGGGAGTTAGATATTTTTGACGGATTGTCTGTTTGTTTCGTATCTGCAAAATAGTTAAAACGCTGTCCATTCCACTTTAATTATGTACAGTACAATGAGTAAAGTTTCTCCATGTAAAGTCTCACAGTAAAGTTTCAGTAAAGTTTCTAACAGTCTCATGGGGAGCCGTTGGCCTTCTATACAATCTGTCTTATTTTCTCCCTGATTCGTTTTCTGTTTGTGGGCCCTTGTCATTTCTTCAGGGTTACCAGCATCCCTCCCTCCTTCAGATGGATTTTCTTCACACCCCATCACTTTTTCCCCAAATATGAGAGCCACTTTCATTTGGGGAAAGAAAGCGCACTATCCATTTCACCAATCTCATTTTCTCTCAGTCCCTCTCTCCCCATCACACACACACACACACACACCTGCTGTTTCTCACTCCCCAAGGCTGTGGTCCTGCCTTCTACTTCTATATTAGACTATGTTTTGTCTCCCTGGCCTCCCATGATCCATGACTGCAGGAGAAGAGAGGGAGAATGCAGAAAAAAAGTAATTCTTCATTAAGTCATTCTGTGTGTGTATCTCTGGTATGTGTATAGGCCTATGTGAGTGTGTGCGTGCATGTGTTTGTGTATGTGCATGAGTGAGTGTGTGCATGTGTGTGTTTTCTGTGCATTTTCTGTGTGTGTGTCTATTTGAGTGTGTGTGAGTATGCGCATAAGTGAACGTGTGCATGTGTGTGTGTGTGTGTGTGTGTGTGTGTGTGTGTGTGTGTGTTTGTTTGTGTGTGATGATTAAGTTTCAGCATTGAGCTGCCCAGTGGACCCTAGGAAACAATGAGTGCCATTTTCTCAAGGAGAAAACACACACTCCCATTTCTCCTCTTTTTCCATCTGCTCACCAGACCTTTTTATTATTACTGTAAACGTTGTCTCTGTTCAGATTTTAAGCCATAATGTGTTTGAGAACGTGCTACAGTGTCGTGAAAAAGTATTTGCCCCTTTTCTGATTTTCTCTATTTTTGAATATTTTTGATACTGAATGTTATCAGATCTTCAACCAAAACCTAATATTAGATAAAGGGAACCTGAGTTTACAAATAACAAAAAAAGGATACTTATTTTATTTATTTAATTAACAAATTTATGCAACACCCAATTCCCCTGTGTGAAAAAGTAATTGCCCCCTTACACTCAATAACTGTTTGTGCCACCGTTAGCTGCAATGACTGCAACCAAATGCTTCCTGTAGTTGTTGATCAGTCTCTCACATCGCTGTGGAGGAATTTTTGCCCACTCTTGAATATAGAACTGCTTTAACTCAGTGACATTACTGCTTGTTTCAAGTCCTGCCACAATATCTCAATTGGGATTAGGTCTGGACTTTGACTAGGCCTTTCCAAAACTTCAAATGTGTTGCTTTTTAACCATTTTCATGTAGACTTGATTATGTGTTTTGGATCATTGTCTTGCTGCATTCCCCATTATAAACAGAGGTGTCATGCACCCCAAAAATCTGAGGGCGTACAAAGTATGTGAGGATGGCTGGGAAGAGCCTGAATTGACCTCGGGGAGATTCAGAGTAAGAGAGTCTAGACAGATGTCCCAATTTAAATCAGGTAATGGAAACTGCAGTGTGGGTTAAAATGTGTCTGCTATATTGTAGGGACAGGAATGGTTTCGTGTCAATATCCAATTACAATGTCTGCAAGAGAAACAGCTTGACACCTCTGATACAGTGTTGGACACAAAACCACACCTGTCCTTAAAATACAGCGTAAACATTCTGAGCAGTTTCCTTTTTCTGCAATTGATTGAATTCGTCTTATTCAGTTGTTACCATGCAACTGTAACAAAGATAGCTCAGATTTGCGATTGCCTTTCGAATATTGAATTGAGGCTAAAAAGAAAGAAACACAGAAGGCCAGAAAGCCCCAGGTGGGTGACATATTTCATTAAAAAGCCAATCTCTACAAAGAAAATATCAACTCAGGAGTCATACTGAGGCGTGCAGCGACCAGTAAGAGATCGTGCTCTGAAACAGGCTATCAAAACATAATACATAAATCAATAAGAAACAGCCAAGTATATAAATATATAAACCACTAGCACAGACGCCTACTGTCATCATCTGACTTATCTCCCCTATCTTACTCATTTCATCCTCCTTTTGAAGATTGTGTCCCAGTGTGTGTGTGTGTCCTAATGTGTGTCCCAGTGTGTGTGTGTTTGTGTGTGTGTGCTATAGATGTGAGTGCGAGGGTAATTTAATTAGAGCCTTGATAGAGCAGGTTACTGCCTGGGGTTAATATCCTACATGCACTCTGCTCCTCTCCAAAGGCTTAATTTCTTAAAGTACATTAGGAACTTTATTGACTGCTACGGCCTTTTAAAACTGTGCACGCGTGTGTGTGTGTAACTGCACTAGCCTATTAAGACATTACATTTCTGCTGCTTAGAGTCAGCCAGGAGTCAGCCAGCTCCCCCGAGACAAACCATCATCATCGTCTTGCCCTCTCCCTCTCCCTGTTTCTTCCTCTCTCATGCTCTCTGCCTCACAATCTCACTTTCTCTCACTATCACTTCCCTTCCTTCCTCTCTCACATTTAGATACAGATGTAGGATCTTCATTTGAGCCAGTTTGCTACAGCAGGAAAAGAATCCTGCAGCAACAGGAAATGTGAATTGTTATGTGGATTATAATTCATGAACATTGTTGTAGGGGTTTATACATTTTTCATAAGGGAAAATCAAGTCTGAAATTTATAAGTGGAAATTACAAAATTCAGAAACATTTTTAAACCTCAAATACACCGCAAGTTTTACATTTCCTGCACTGCAGGAAAGTTCTCCTGCAACAGGATGATCAAATTAAGATCCTACATCTGTAGATACCACATTCTCCAACTATTACTGTTTAAAACATCAGCAATATAAGTTCACTACTTCAGTAATCAGATTTATGGCATTTGGGGAAATGACATCTCTTATTGTGAGAATTCTATTTCATTTGATTGACAGGTGCTAGACTCCTAAACATGCTAGATATACTGACTGAATACTTCCATCCTCTGTGGAACATCCTATGTGGTTCTATCTGATGACATCACAAAGGCTAGCTAATTCTTACTGAACTGTAGAGTTCTGAAACAGAACACTGGGAATTTATTGGGCGAAAATAAACTCCCTCCTCCTGCTGATAATTTAATTCCTGGTAATAAGATCCCTTTAATACCGTCTCAGTCTCCCCACACACACAATACTTTCTAATGAGGATGAGATTGAACTGTAACAGTTATTAAAAAAGTCCTCAACCTCTGCTTCTGACTGCTGGAAAATAATTATAGCAACTTATAGGTACTTATATGCACTTAAGTGCACTTGCAGGCACTTTCCAAGTTATTTCACATTTCGAGCACTTTTGATATCTCCGTAGTTAACTCCATAATGTGCCATCAATGTTAACGGCCTGAGAAACACGACAGGAGAACGGGTGGAGAGGACAACGTGGTGAAGGCTTGATGGGAGCGGGTCGTTATCGGATCGTTAAAGCAAGGAAACACTTCTCATCACAGATACCAAATTAATCTATCTATAAGTGCAGAGATAGAGAGAGGAGAGATAGAATGATAGAGGGAGCTAGAGAGTGAACGATAGAGAGGGGGAAGGGGAAGACAGACTGTGAGAGAGAAAAGGAGAGGAAAGATAGATCGAAAGAGAGGGGGGGGGGGGGGGAAGATATATATAGAGATGAGGGATATAAATGGCTGGAACTGACAGACACAGAGAGAGCAAGAGACGCAATTCACAGGTAGCAGTGCCAACCTTTGTGACAGCAGAGATATTATATCTGCATGGATCAATGTCTCCACTGTCCTCCGAAAGAGCTTTTCTCTATAAATCAGATTACTTACACACCCATCCTCCTCCTACACACACACACACACCAAAAATCAGCGGGGTCACAAAGTATGTGAGGATGGTTCTGGGGGTGGTCCGGAGGATGGTATTTCATTTTTCAAACACCTGAAACAGCTTTTTCCTGCAATCTAGAGCCATAATCATTATTCTAATGTCAAATAGGTCTATTTTATTTGCATATCTAAGCATACCTCTTGAGCTGTCTGTATCCTTCTGACTTGTGGTTCTTTTTTTAAAGAAACTAAATAAGCTAGCTACTCTAACTTGATAGCCTGAAATGGGCTAGCTAAAGCCAACTTCATAAAATAGCTAAGTGGCTAGTAGGTGATAAAGTGAAAAGCTGAGACCTGCACCCGACCCTAACCCGCAAATATAGAATATAGGCTGTAGGATGGCGGAACAAGTTTTTGACATGGGGTGCAGGATTATTTTGTGCCTTATTTTGATACGTTTCTGCTTATAATTTCTGACATTTTGGTTGCCTATTTGTTAGGAAACTTGTCTAAAATTAGATACATGCAGCTTTTCTTCTGTCATACACTATATATACAAAAGTATGTGGACACCCCTTCAAATTAGTGGATTCGGGTATTTCAGCCACATCCGTTGCTGACAGGTGTATAAAATCGAGCACACAGCCATGTGATCTCCATAGACAAACATTGGCAGCAGAATGGCCTTACTGAAGAGCTCAGTGACTTTCAACGTGGCACTGTCATAGGATGCCACCTTTCCAACAAGTCAGTTTATAAAATTTCAGCCCTGCTAGAGCTGAGCCGGTCAACTGTAAATGCTGTTATTGTGAAGTGGAAACGTCTAGGAACAACAACGGCTCAGCGGCAAAGTGGTAGGCCACACAAGCTCACAGAACGGGACTGCCGAGTGCTGAAGCGCATAGCGTGTAAAAATCGAGTTCCAAACTGCCTCTGGAAGCAACGTCAGCACAAGAACTGTTCGTCGGGAAATTCATGAAATGGGTTTCCATGGCCGAGCAGCCGCACACAAGCCTAAGATCACCACACGCAATGCCAAGCGTCGGCTGGAGTGGTGTAAAGATCTCCGCTATTATACTCTGGAGCAGTGTAAACGCGTTCTCTGGAGTAATGGTTAATGCTTTACCATCTGGCAGTCTGACGGACAAATCTGGGTTTGGCGGAAGCCAGGAGAACGCTACCGGCCCCAATGCATAGGGCCAACTGTAAAGTTTGGTGTAATAATGGTCTGGAGCTGTTTTTCATGGTTTGGGTTAGGCCCCTTAGTTCCAGTGAAGGGAAATCTTAACGCTACAGCATACAATGGCATTCTAGACGATTCTGTGCTTCCAACTTTGTGGCAACTATTTGCCGAAGGCCCTTTCCTGTTTCAGCATGACAATGCCCCATGCACAAAGCGAGGTCCATACAGAAATGGTTTGTCGAGATCGGTGTGGAAGAACTTGACTGGCCTGCACAGAGCCCTGACCTCAACCCCATCGAACACCTTTGGGATGAATTGGAACGCTGACTGCGAGCCAGGCCTAATCGCCCAACCTCACTAATGCTCTTGTGGCTGAACGGAAGAAAGTCCCCACAGCAATGTTCCAACATCTAGTGGAAAGCATTCCCAGAAGATTGGGCGCTGTTATATCAGCAAAGGGGGGACCAACTCCATATTAATGCCCATGATTTTGGAATGAGATGTTCGACGAGCAGGTGTCCACAAACCTTTGGTCATGTAGTGTATGTTTACATTTTACATTTTAGTCATTTTAGCAGACGCTCTTGTCCAGAGCGACTTACAGTTAGTGAGTGCAGACATTTTCATACTGGTCCCCCGTGAGAATCGAACCCACAACCCTGGCGTTGCAAGCGCCATGCTCTACCAACTGAGCTACACGGGACTATGTTGCCCTATAAGACTAAATAAACCCTTGCTCACCAGAATAATGTAATAAATGATAGAATGAACGCTTCAATCTAGTTGATATCGGTAAAGTTTTCTGTGTCATCTCTGCTTCTTTCGCAGGAAAAGACGTGTAGGAACCGGAGAGAAAAATTGGAAAGATTTTCTGTGCCAAATATCCCAATGACATCAGTTTGACCAGTTGTAAGGAAATAGAAAGCTTTGAAAACAACCCAACATGTTTCTGATAAGATTTCAGTTTGGCTTGGATGCATGTGAAAGGTTATAGACCTACAGTCAGTGTCCAGATTTCAGTTTCCATTTAAGCCATCTGAAGAGTAGGCTACCGCTTCCTTGATGTGGCATAGGCCTATTTGAATGCCCCATCTTGTGACTGTCGAATTTGTGTAGGGCCTCACAATCATCACACTTAGGCACTGCTATTATCCTCTTTTACCACTTCACCAAATCTTTCCCAAACATTACTTTTCTGGCCCTCGCTTCTCTTTATTTTAAACTCTCCATTTTGCAGATTTTCTCTTATTGAATTAAACTCCAACATTTTCCTTTTTGCCTCAGTGGACTTTTTCTGCCAGTTCCCAAAAGCGTTTGGCGTGTAAGTTATTTGGCATGTGTAAAGTTATGCCCTAAAGCTAACTAAGGCTTATATACTAATGCCAGATAGCCTAAAAATAATGAAAGAAAAATCTCAATGTAGCCTATAGATAGATATAAATTGCGCAAGAATTATACATTTCTGGATTTTTTTATGTATTGTTTTAACCCGACTCATCTCCTTCATGAATACACACAGAAAAGGTTACCAGTTCAGTTTCACATTAGTGCAGAAGAAGGCTGGAGAAGAGCAGATGCAGTCCATCTAAGTGTTGGTATGAGATGTGCTCTAACTCTTTTGACAAAGAGCATGTCCTCTCATGAAGAAGGCACAGTAATGCCAAAACGTCGGTGTTTTTTTACCCAATAAATTACTGGGAGGTTATACATATGGACTCTCTGTTTTTTATAGCTTACAGTTTAAACCCCGTTAGTCAGCACCTCTACACTAAATAATTTTCCCTGGGTGTGCGCCAGCTCATGCTTTTTATTAGACTCTCATATTACATAAACATAGCATCAGTCCACAATCCCCACGTAAATCCTTCTTCAGTTTAGGTTCTATGTTCCACTCTTCATGTCTGTGCCAACAGCGCCATCTAGTGCGGAAGACAAAAAAACGTTTATTTTACACAAATTACTGTGCTACTATTATTACTGTGGTAACACATTTTGTTTAATGCAGTATGAGCCATGTCAATTATTTTTATACAGTCTATGAGTGTAGCTACAGCCTGCTTTTATTTGTGGCCTATGGCTTTAATATCAGAGTCCAGAATGTCCCCAGAGATCCAAGTTTCAGTCAATACCAGAATACCCGGATTCGTCTGCATAGCCCAAATC
This sequence comes from Coregonus lavaretus, assembly GCF_964263955.1. Taxonomy (NCBI): domain Eukaryota; kingdom Metazoa; phylum Chordata; class Actinopteri; order Salmoniformes; family Salmonidae; genus Coregonus; species Coregonus lavaretus. Next base: position 60,240,399 of record NC_139990.1, on the reverse strand, counting down.
TTGATGTAATCCAGTTTAAGAAGTAAGCTCCTAATGTTCAGATGCATCAACCCAAGGCCTTTATGATTTTTAAAGTCACATGGAAACTCAAACTCAAACAAGCTACGTTCAATAGGCGGTTGCAGGCCCTGTCTGATGGTTGATGTTGATATAAATTAGTTGGTATGGCTATAAAATTGCATAGAACTGCACCATTCCTATTAGTAATAGAAGAAGGAGAAGAAATTGGAATTACTTTTCCAAGATTAGCACCATAGGGCGTGAGGCCGCAGCCAATGTCAATATGAGGAACTCTCAGAGTAACCAATGATGCGTGCAACAGCCCAAGCCCTCTACGTGATTTGAAAACCAGGGGCAATTCAAGTTTATGGAATTCACACTTGAACTAAAAGCACTGGGTGACCAGGCCACAGTGGGTTCCTCTTTTGAGCTAACAATAGCAGATCTAAGAACGGAGTTCAAATGAATGGGTACAAGATTACAACTGACAACACCCCTGGCAGTACAGACAACAGTACGACGATAACGTTTAGAGAGGACAGAGGTATTACCTGAGCGGGGCTTGGTCTGTCTCTGAGTCAATATCTTAACGCAGCCTTGAAATACAGTACCAGTCAAAAGTTTGGACACACCTACTCATTCCAGGGTTTTTCTTTATTTTTTACTATTTTCTACATTGTAGAATAATAGTGAAGACATCAAAACTATGAAATAACACATATGGAATCATGTAGTAACCAAAAAAGTATTAAACAAATCAAAATATATTTTATTTTTGAGATTCCTCAAAGTCAATTCAAATCTAATTTTATTTGTCACATACACGTGCTTACCAGATGTTATTGCGGGTGTAGCGAAATGCTTGTGCTTCTAGCTCCGACAGTGCAGTAATATCTAACAATTAATATCTAACAATTTCACAACATATACCCAATACACACAAATCTAAGCAAGGAATGGAATTTAAGAATATATACATATATGGACAAGCAATGACAGAGCGGCATGGACTAAGATACAGTAGAATATTATAGAATACAGTATATACAGTGGGGGAAAAAAGTATTTAGTCAGCCACCAATTGTGCAAGTTCTCCCACTTAAAAAGATGAGAGAGGCCTGTAATTTTCATCATAGGTACACGTCAACTATGACAGACAAATTGAGGAAAAAAAATCCAGAAAATCACATTGTAGGATTTTTAATGAATTTATTTGCAAATTATGGTGGAAAATAAGTATTTGGTCACCTACAAACAAGCAAGATTTCTGGCTCTCACAGACCTGTAACTTCTTCTTTAAGAGGCTCCTCTGTCCTCCACTTGTTACCTGTATTAATGGCACCTGTTTGAACTTGTTATCAGTATAAAAGACACCTGTTCACAACCTCAAACAGTCACACTCAAAACTCCACTATGGCGAAGACCAAAGAGCTGTCAAAGGACACCAGAAACAAAATTGTAGACCTGCACCAGGCTGGGAAGACTGAATCTGCAATAGGTAAGCAGCTTGGTTTGAAGAAATCAACTGTGGGAGCAATTATTAGGAAATGGAAGACATACAAGACCACTGATAATCTCCCTCGATCTGGGGCTCCACGCAAGATCTCACCCCGTGGGGTCAAAATGATCACAAGAACGGTGAGCAAAAATCCCAGAACCACACGGGGGGACCTAGTGAATGACCTGCAGAGAGCTGGGACCAAAGTAACAAAGCCTACCATCAGTAACACACTACGCCGCCAGGGACTCAAATCCTGCAGTGCAAGACGTGTCCCCCTGCTTAAGACAGTACATGTCCAGGCCTGTCTGAAGTTTGCTAGAGTGCATTTGGATGATCCAGAAGAGGATTGGGAGAATGTCATATGAAACCAAAATAGAACTTTTTGGTAAAAACTCAACTCGTCGTGTTTGGAGGACAAAGAATGCTGAGTTGCATCCAAAGAACACCATACCTACTGTGAATCATGGGGGTGGAAACATCATGCTTTGGGGCTGTTTTTCTGCAAAGGGACCAGGACGACTGATCCGTGTAAAGGAAAGAATGAATGGGGCCATGTATCGTGAGATTTTGAGTGAAAACCTCCTTCCGTCAGCAAGGGCATTGAAGATGAAACGTGGCTGGGTCTTTCAGCATGACAATGATCCCAAACACACCGCCCGGGCAACGAAGGAGTGGCTTCGTATGAAGCATTTCAAGGTCCTGGAGTGGCCTAGCCAGTCTCCAGATCTCAACCCCATAGAAAATCTTTGGAGGGAGTTGAAAGTCTGAGTTGCCTAGCGACAGCCCCAAAACATCACTGCTCTAGATGAGATCTGCATGGAGGAATGGGCCAAAATACCAGCAACAGTGTGTGACAACCTTGTGAAGACTTACAGAAAACGTTTGACCTGTGTCATTGCCAACAAAGGGTATATAACAAAGTATTGAGAAACTTTTGTTATTGACCAAATACTTATTTTCCACCATAATTTGCAAATAAATTCATAAAAAATCCTACAATGTGATTTTCTGGAATTTTTTTCCTCATTTTGTCTGTCCTAGTTGACTTGTACCTATGATGAAAATTACAGGCCTCTCTCATCTTTTTAAGTGGGAGAACTTGCACAATTGGTGGCTGACTAAATACTTTTTTTCCCCACTGTACATATGAGATGAGTAATGCAAGATATGTAAACATTATTAAAGTGACTAGTGTTCCATTTCTTAAAGTGGCAAGTGATTTCAATAGGCAGCAGCAGCCTCTAATGTGCTAGTGATGGCTATTTAACAGTCTGATGGCCTTGAAATAGAAGCTGTTTTTCATTCTCTCGGTCCCAGCTTTGATGCACCTGTACTGACCTCGCCTTCTGGATGATAGCGGGGTGAACAGGCAGTGGCTCGGGTGGTTGATGTCCTTGATGATCTTTTTGGCCTTCCTGTGACATCGGGTGCTGTAGGTGTCCTAGAGGGCGGGTAGTTTGCCCCTGGTAATGCGTTCGGCAGATTTGGTAAGAGCAAGTCCATATTATGGCAAGAACAGCTCAAATAAGCAAAGAGAAACAACAGTCCGTCATTACTTTAAGACATCCGGAAATTTTAAAGAACTTTGAAAGTTTCTTCAAGTGCAGTTGCAAAAACCATCAAGCGCTTTGATGGAACTGGCTCTCATGAGGACCGCCACAGGAAAGGAAGATCCAGAGTTACCTCTGCTGCAGAGGATAAGTTCATTAGAGTTACCAGCCTCAGAAATTGCAGCCCAGATAAATGCTTCACAGAGTTCAAGTAACAGACACATCTCAACATCAACTGTTCAGAGGAGACTGTGTAAACCAGGCCTTCATGGTCAAATTGCTGCAAAGAAACCACTACTAAAGGACACCAATAAGAAGAAGAGACTTGCTTGGGCCAAGAAACACAAGCAATGGACATTAGACTGGTGGAAATCTGTCCTTTGGTCTGATGAGTCCAAATTTGAGATTTTTGGTTCCAACCGCCTTGTCCTTGTGAGACACAGAGTAGGCGAACAGATGATCTCCGCATGTGTGGTTCCCACCGTGAAGCATGGAGGAGGTGGTGTGATGGTGCTTTGCTGGTGACACAGTCTGTGATTTATTTAGAATTCAAGGCACACTTAACCAGCATGGCTACCACAGCATTCTGCAGCGATACGCCATCCCATCTGGTTTGTGCTTAGTGGGACTATCATTTGTTTTTCAACAGGACAATGACCCAACACACCTCCAGGCTGTGTAAGGGCTATTTGACTAAGAAGGAGAGTGATGGAGTGCTGCATCAGATGACCTGGCCTCCACAATCACCCGACCTCAACCCAATTGAGATGGTTTGGGATGAGTTGGACCGCAGAGTGAAGGAAAAGCAGCCAACAAGTGCTCAGCATATGTGGGAACTCCTTCAAGACTGTTGGAAAAGCATTTCAGGTGAAGCTGGTTGAGAGAATGCCAAGAGTGTGCAAAGCTGTCATCAAGGCAAAGGGTGGCTACTTTGAAGAATCTCAAATATAAAATATATTTTGATTTGTTTAACACTTTTTTGGTTACTACATGATTCCATATGTGTTATTTTATAGTTTTGATGTCTTCACTATTATTCTACAATGTAGAAAATTGTAAAAAAATAAAGAAACCCTTGAATAAGTAGGTGTGTCCAAACTTTTGACTGGTACTGTATGAAGAGAGGGTCCAGGTGCCAAGATGGTTTGGGTGGAGTCCATCGTCCCTGTAGAGCATCTTTTGTTTCCAACAAGTGTTGAAATTGTCATTAAAAGTTATGCCAACAGAATGGCAGTAGTCTTTAAGCCAGATATGAAGTGCTAAGAGCCTGCTGAAACTTTCGCAGCCGCGACCCAGCGACGGCACGGGACCAGAGATAATTGGATGCTTTTCAGCGCCTTTTAGGGTGTTGATCAGCTCAATAAAATCCTGTTTCATTAGCTTTCACCGGCCTGATAGGTAGATCCGGCCGGCCAGGTAGGTTGGGCCAGCCGGTCAGGACTTACCTGGCCGGTCGGCTGAACCTGCCTGACCTGCCGGTCTAATCTGGTAAGTAGGTAGGTCTGGCCAGCCAGCCGGACCTACCTACCTGGATGGCCGGCCGGACCAACCTTCCTGGCCGGCTGGCCTGCCAGACCTACCTACCTGGACGACCGGCCCGCCAGACCTACCTACCTGGCCGACCGGCCTTACCTGCCTGGTCGGCCGGACCTACCTAACTGGCCGTCCAGCCGTTTCTACCTAACTGGCCGGACCTACCTAACTGCCCATCTGGCTGGCCAGCCAGACCTACCTACCAGGCTATATCATATAATTTGACCACATCAGTGCATTTGTTACGATACTAATCCATATAGCCTAAAGTTCAGTAATTTTTCAAGAGGGGTTTCTTTGCCATGATGCTATCAATGGGTTCCCAAATATGAACAGAGCAATAAAAGCAAATATAACCTTTTTCGTTGTACTCAATCCCTGACACTTGCACCTCTATTTCAGTCTCGGAAAATACATTTTTTCATAGCTTTTTTTGTTTCGCCTTTGTATTTCATGGTATGGCATTGTATATTCCTCACGGCTTTAAATGGATGATTTTGACTATAAGGTTAATTAGGGGCGTTTTGAAATACAAATAGCTAAGGTTGTGCATGAGCACTGAGAACAATTGGTATTTATCAAATGATTACCTCCTACCGGTGTGCGTATGACGCTCGTAGGATTGTTTGATAAATCACACTTTTTCTAGGCTTACGAACGTTCGTAAGTAGTGTTTTAGTATAGTTTCTACACGATATTGATAAATGAGGCCCCAGGAGTCTGCGCTACTCTGATAACACTTTTGTTGCCTATCATAATACTAGCAGCACTGCCATACCTGCTTCCTCCTCTGGCTCCTACAGAGTAGGAGTGTATCTGGACTGGCCGGCCGGCATTTTGTCCTTCTACAGCGTCTCCTGACACCTTGACCCACATTCACACCTTCCAAAACATTCACTGAGCCCCTCTTCCCAGGGTTTATGCTTTGGAATCTTTTTCTTCTTATTCGGTGGGGTTTATCGGGCGGTTGGCATTCAGCGTTATGGTGCATTACTGCTACCTACTGTACTGTAGTGTGGGCCAGAGACAGGGAGGAAATATATCCTACCTGCCAGCCGCGTTTCTCTTAAAAAATTAAAATATTTGAGACTGTATTTAATGACGTTCTACTTAGTATGCTCTCTAAACTAATTTCCTGTATCCCCGTCTCCCTCATACTGGATCTCAGCCTCTCTCTTTCCCTCTCATAATGTATCACTACATCCTCCACTGTCTCTGTTTCCTGGCAATAATCACACTTTCCTGTAGGATGCTTTCCTATCACATTTAAAGTCTTATTCGACTGGCTATGTCCCACCCTTAGTCTTGTAAAAATAGCCTCCTCTCTTCTGTCCCTTCCTGCCGTCCTCCCCTTCCTCTGTACTTGGAATAGATGCCTTCCCTTATTATCTCTATTCCACTGCTCCTGCCATCTCTGCACCACCACTGTCCATATCAGGCTTTTTGCCTCTGCCTTGCTCATTGAAATTACAACAACATCCCCACTACCAAGTGCTTGTTTAGCCACATGGGCTGGACCAAAGTAAATATTTTCTGTATAGCCATGGGTTTGTAGTACCTCACACAAGAGGTCTTGTCTGCTACGTGAGCTTAAGGACTGCAGACTAATCAACACTGCACGTGAGTCAGAGCAAATAACTACTCTGTTCGGATTGACTTCCTCCACCTACTGCAAGGCCAACAGTATGGCCATCAGCTCCGCCGTATATACAGCCAGGTGATCTGTAATACATTTCCTGACTGCCACCACACATTTTTGCACTACAAATGCTGACCCAGTACGTCCTGTCCTTGGATCTTTTGAACCATCTGTGTAAATGGCCACAAAGTCCTGATGTACAGTATCCAGACATCTATTAAACAAATCAGATGGATCAACACCCTCTATATCTTTCTGTAGTCTCTCCAACACTTCTAGATCAACTACTGGAGGCGGGAGTAGCCATGGTGGGTTCACAGGAATAGCTATCGTGGGATTAAACTCCCTTCCATACAGTCCCATCTCCCTCGCCTGGGTATTACCCACCCACAGCTTGTGTTCTGTCAATCAATCAATCAATCAAATTGTATTTATAAAGCCCTTATTACATCAGCAGATGTCACAAAGTGCTATACAGAAACACAGCCTAAAACCCCAAACAGCAAGCAATGCAGATGTAGAAGCACGTGGCTAGGAAAAACTCCCTAGAAAGGCAGAAACCTAGGAAGAAACCTAGAGAGGAACCAGGCTCTGAGGGGTGGCCGGTCCCCTTCTGGCTGTGCCGTGGGAGATTATAACAGTACATGGCCATTAAGGCCAGATTTTTCTCCAAGATGTTAAAACGTTCATAGATGACCAGCAGGGTCAAATAATAATCACAGGGGCTGTAGAGGTTGCAACAGGTCAGTACATCAGGAGTAAATGTCACTTGGCTTTTCATAGCCGGGCATTTAGAGGTTGAAATAGCAGGTGCGGTAGAGAGAGAGAGTTGAAAACAGCAGGTCTGGGACAAGGTAGCACGTCCGGTGAACAGGTCAGGGTTCCATAGCTGCAGGCAGAAGAGTGGAAACTGGAGCAGCAGCACAACCAGGTGGACTGGGGACAGCAAGGAGTCATCAGGCCAGGTAGTCCTGAGGCATGGTCCTAGGGCTCAGGTCCTCCGGGATGGGAGGGAGAGAGGGAGAGAGAGAGAATTAGAGGGAGCATACTTAAAATTCACACAGGACACTGGATAAGACATGCCTGTAGAATCCCTTTCACAGGATGAGACACCCCATGTCCCTGTAGGTTGACCCAAAAATTAATTGCCATCCGCTGTCTCATAATCTGCAACAACATATACCCCAGCTCCACCTGTAGTGCGGACACTGGGGAGGTCCGAAAAGCCCCACTACATATTCTGAGTCCTTGCCCTTGTATGACATCAAACCTTTCCAGTGAGGTCTGGGCTGCCGATTCATACGCTATACTGCCATAGTCTATTACAGATCGGATCAATGCAACATACATGGTCCTCAATGAGGAACGCCCCCCATCACATTTAGCACCTTCTTACACTTTCCCACCACTCTCTTAATGTGTTCTGCCCAGGTCAGCCTACTGTCAAAGTACACCCCAAGGAACCTGAAGGTCCCCACCCTCTCCAAGTTTCTCCCATATAACCTCAATCATACCTCATCTCCCACCTTCCTCCTGGTAAAGAACACTGAGTATTCTCTACAGAGAACCTGAATCCCCACATTAACGCCCACCACTCTACCTCATCAATTGCTTCCTGTACCTTCCAGACTATGTATGGCACATTTCATCCCCTGTTCCATAAGGCTTCATCATCTGCAAATAACAACCTCCCAATATCCGGCCATACCTGAAAGTAAACATCATTGATCATGATTGACAACAACAGAAGACTAATCACACTCCCCTGCGGTGTACCGTTATCCACCAGGTAGCTGCCAGATAGAGACTACCCCACCCTCACCTGGATAGACCTTCCAAACAGGAAGTCCTTTATCCAGTTGTACGTTCTTCCTCCTACCCCCATAAAATCAAGCTTGATTAGCAACCCCCCCCTTCCAGATCATATCATACTTCTTCTCTACATAAAAAAAAGACAGCCACAACAGTCTCCTTGTTCACCTGAGCCTACCTGACCTCTGCTTCTAAGCAGAGCACTGGGTCCATATTTCCCCTCCCCTTCCTGAACCCACTCTGATGTTGCGATACTAGCCCCCAGGAAGTAAGTTAGCCTCTCCGTAATCATAGTTTCCATCATCATCTATACGTGTGATGTTAAAGCTATTGGCCGATAGCTTGTTGGCCTCGTTGGGTCCTTCCCTGGCTTCCAGATCGGTGCCACTACTGCCTCTTTCCAGCTGCCTGGCAGTTTACCCTCCTCCCACACCAATACCTTATCCAGTGCCTCATCACTAAGACAGGTCAACATGATGTAACACACCTCATCTTTCCCAGGTGAAGTTTACCCAGCCTTGCCTATTGCCCTCTTCATCTCTGCCATGGTAAATGGTGTATTCAACGCATCATTTACATCCTCCCTATCCAGCACTCAAGGGTGCTCCTCTCTCGTTCTCTCTCTCCCCCTGTTTGTCCCTCCTCTGACAGATTAGCTGAGCTATGCACTTGGGACCCCACTCATCCTCTTAATCATCCCCCACACTTCTCCTACAGGTGTCGCCCTTCCAATGGTGTCACAGAACTGATGCCAACATGATCTCTTTGCCTGATGTATAGTTCTTTTTCAGTACTCTAAATGCCCTGTTCCTACTCTCACCGCTGCCCCACACTCTTCCTCCTCCCTCCCAGAGTGTGTTGTGGGCATTAAAATCACCACACCACATTACCTTATTTCTATTCTGGCCCTCCATCCTCTCCAGCACTTTCAGGTCCAATATCTGGCAGGGATTATAGTAGTTCACTACCACTAGCACCCCTCCTCTCAACCATACCTCCATCACCACATATTCCAGTTCAATGCCTTTGCCTAGCATCCTGTAAGTAAGTCCTTGCTTTATGAAGGTGGCACACCCCCCCATCCCCCTACATCTCTGTCCCTATGAACCACTACATATCCCTGTATGATAAACTCCAAAGTCGGTTTGAGACATGTTTCCTGCACACAAATCACATCAGGCTTAGCTGGCATATCCTGCCCATTGGCCAACAGGCTTCGAGCATTCCATTGTAGCATTACCACTATAACTAAGATCCAGTAATACATGACTCCAGCCTCGGCTGATTGAGGTAATCTCGAACCTCTTCCCATGTCAGCCCTGTCATACTCAGATGTCTCCCAGCCGCTTTCACTATTAGCTGAATCCTCTCTGTTTTAGACACTACTATTGATAGCTCCTGCTATGAACGTCACCTGCTTTCTCTTATCTATGTATACCATATCTCTACCCACCTGCCCCATAGTCCCCGATCTAGATGCTCCTACCCATCTCTCCCTTGAACCTGGACCACCCTCAATGTCTCAGCATATGACACCCTTCTCTCCATTCTCACTTGTTGCACCTCCACTGCCTGTTTCATTTCCTCACACCCACCATATGCCACACTATGAGCACCCCCACAGCACTTTGGTTGTACACCATCCCCACACTTCCCATACTCATGCTCCCCTCCACAACTGGCACACCTCTTTTTCTCTTTACAGGCTGTTGCCACATGCCCAAACCTCTGGCAGTTATAACATCTTAAATGCTTCGGTAGGTAAAAGCCCTCACATAATAAGTCATATATCCTATGGTTACTTTATTTGGCAGTGTCCTGTCCTTGAAGTGTAACAGAATAGACATACATGTTATTCAATCATTGCACCCACACTGCGTGTAAGCGAGCGTCTGTGTTGCCAGGCGCTAAAATAGATCTTGGTTCTATTTTTGACGCTCGACGCGCTGCAAGTCCTGCCTCTCCCATCTCCTCATTGGTTTTTAGGAGCATATACCCACGTGGGTGATTGAAAAATGAACTGAGGTCCACACTCCAGTCCAGTTGGTGGTGGTAATGCATCATAAAGTTGGTTGCCAACCGACATAAAGTCGAAAGAAGAAGAACCCTGAAGGATGCCTGAATTTGGTTTACCGTTTCATCTGTGGATTAATTGTTGGAGTAGAGGACCTTGTGCATTTCAGGTCAAATAACAACCCACTGTTTATGTCCCAGGACAAATTAGCTATCAACAGCAAGCTAGCTAGCTAAATTGGCATAAATGTTTAATGCTTTTCAACCTGTCCCCAAGTTAATATAGTTGGTTCAGAGTTCGTTTTGATATTTCAACCTGCGTGTCCTGATCTGGTGTGGGAGGAAAAAATCAACATGCGCGCAATGGCGCACGCACGCGTGAGGTCTGGTCAGCACTCACAGGCACTCCTGTTATCACCCCTGAGGTCTGGTCAGCACTCCTGTTATCACCCCTGAGGTCTGGTCAGCACTCCTGTTATCACCCCTTTAATCAGTCCAGCTGCTCGACACCACCTTACACTTACTTCCCTATTTGCTTCACTCAGAGTTGTTTCCCTCTGCGCCATGTCCTTACTGAACACCAGCAAGCTCCCATCTCTTAACACTTTAGCAAAGACAACTTCCCCAATCAACTATTTTATCACAGCCGTCAACCTTATCGGACTCATCGCCCCAACTCCCCCTTCCTCCCTAAACTTCAGAATCACTTTATGCTCCTCCTCACCTCCATGATCCCCTCGCGACTTAGCTTGCCCTTCCTTCTCGGCACGCTCTACCTCCGAACAGCCGCTGGCGTTAGAAACTGTTGCTCTCCTCAAACTTCATTTTCTTCTTCACCTCCACAATAGACCTATCGCTCCCCTTCAAACCCCTACTCTCTTTCTCTCCAGCTTTCTTTTTCTCTTTCCTATTCCCTCCTTTATTTGTACCGCTATGCTTCACTTTCTTCTCCATCACGATCTCCTACTGTCTCTGACCCAGTCACAGCACAGCTGTGCCGAACCGCCGCCACACCGAGTAAAGTTTGATTGTTTGCTTATTCCCTTTCAGTCGAATTGCAGCGCTACTACTCTGATCAAGCCACCAAACAAACGACCAGCCCTTTACCTCCCGAGTGGCGCAGTGGTCTAAGGCACTGCATCGCAGTGCTAACTGTGCCACTAGAGATCCTGGTTCGAATCCAGGCTCAGTCGTAGCCGGCCACGACCGGGAGACCCATGAGGCGGCGCACAATTGGCCCAGCGTCGTCCAGGGTAGGGGAGGGAATGGCCGGCAGGGATGGCGTTTGCAATGCCAGGGTTGTGGTTTCGATTCCCATGGGGGGCCAGTATGAAAAAAAATATATATTTAAAAAAATAATATTATTATTATTTTTATTTTTTTATAATAATAATGTATGCACTCACTAACTGTAAGTCGCTCTGGATAAGAGCGTCTGCTAAATGACTTAAATGTAAATGTAATTCTAAATGTGTCAAACTGATTCTCCTGAGAGAGTTCAGGCTTTGGAATCATTGCAACTCAGTTGCCCTTCGCGGGTAGAATAGCTTCCTGTGTCCTGGAGCAAGTCTTCAGGGAAGTAATTTTTTTAGGAAATGTACACTTAACGGGGGGGCTGAACTTACTGATTTGGCCTCGTTTTTTTTTTTGCATGCTCAATAAGAAATGCAGCGGCCATGACTAAAGCCAAACAACATTTGTCTTTGGGGTGTGGTTTAATGTTGGTGTCTCTTGTGTGTGTGTTCGCACGTTGACAAGGGTTTGTATATTCACTCTACCAAAACATTTAGTCACTCATGAGAAGTTGGCTTTGGATTCTTTCGCCAATTAGCTTTAGCCGGCTGTTGTGCCCACGTGGCAAAGTCAGACTTTGGATAGCCTATCTCCTGGGCTAGTTAGGGACCGTCAATAAATTAGACAATGTAAATAGGACAATATTTTCCTGTGGCACACCTTTTAGTTGTCTCATTAACTGCTTTCAATATTACAATTTATAGTTGGTTTGAGGTTTTCAAGTCATTGAAATTTGGAGCTATTGATTTTTTTAAATATTGTCAATAATTACATGTACATTGTGTAATTTTATTGATGTCCATAACTATACCCTAATGGGTATTACAATTGGGTCACATGCAGCTGCACTCCGAATTGATGATTACTTGGGTGCTGCCAGCTGTGGGCATGTGGGCAGGATTGAAATAAACCCAACCCAAAGAAAACTGTTATGGTACCCTTCATTCTGTGAAATACAATTTTCCCACATTTTCTCACAAATCTGAGTTTTGGACGAGACTGACTTTAAGACCAGAATGATCCTACTATTTACACTTTGTAGTCCATTTTGACACTAGAATAAATGTTTCTGACTAATATCGATGCCACATAGGCTCACCATAGTAAAACCGCTTCTAAACAGTTGCCCTTATTTCAGTTAGGGTATAAATTTACATTTTAGTCATTTAGCAGACGCACTTATCCAGAGCGACTTACAGTTAGTGAGTGCATACATATTTCATACTGTATAATGTCCAGCTCACTGTTTCAAGCAGGAATCTCAGGCCATAAAAGGGCATGTGTCTCATAGAGATGATGTCATTAGAACAGCCATGCGTGCTGGGTCTCCCCTTTCAGTGAGAGAGAGAGAGAGAGAGAGAGAGAGAGAGAGAGAGAGAGAGAGAGAGAGAGAGAGAGAGAGAGAGAGAGAGAGAGAGAGAGAGAGAGAGAGAGAGAGAGAGAGAGAGAGAGAGAGAGAGAGAGAGAGAGAGAGAGAGAGAGAGAGAGAGAGAGAGAGAGAGAGAGAGCTCGCGCGCGCCGGTGGGATACAGAGAAGGAAGATAATGTGTGTTTGGGCAAGGAAAAGGCAGGGTGTGTAAGAGTGGAGAGGACAGAAGCAGAAGGTTTGAGAAAGACTAGTTTACTAGAGCGAGAAGTGTGAGCAAGAGGAACAAAGGTTACAGAGAAAAATAGGAATAGAGAAAGGGAGGGGGAGAGAGGGACAGAAATCATAGCAGCTGTTTCAGGCCATCAGAGGAGAGAGGACTGAGCCAAAGGGAACAGGCGAGAGTTTCTGCGCCATGGGCAAATCAGGTAAGACTACATGAGATTTAATTGTACTGGAATATGACTGTGTGAAAGTGAAAAAGTTTATCAAAGTGAAACGTGTGTGTGTGGTGTGTATGAGTAATTACAAAAGAGGCTTAGCTCTCAGTCTGTGCCAATGGTCTGTTATCATGCAACAGGAAAAAGGGGTGGATTTTAAAAAGCTGTAAATCTATTTGACATAGTCTTGTAACGCCTATGTGCTAGGTCAGTTTCTTCCCTTCTGTGGTATAGATGAAACCACTAGTGAGTGTATCAGGAGTAGTTGTGCTAGTAGGGGAATTCCCTATTTACAAGCTGTGTGTCTGTGGTTATGTCAGCGTGTATTTGTGTGTTTTGATATTGATTGACAGAACATTTGAGGGGCCAGTTTCCCAGAACCACATTATCCTCCATTGAAAGTGGTATTTAGTTTAGGAATAAGGCTGAATGTGTATTTCGCTACAACTGCAATAACATCTGCTAAATATGTGTATGCGACCAATACAATTGTATTTTGTGTGTGTGTGTGTGTGTGTGTGTGTGTGTGTGTGTGTGAATCGCCTCATTGTGTGAATGCCAGAGAGAATGGAGATGTGTGAGTATGGCTGTGATTGGCACCAGGCTGGGGAGAGGGAGGATGTGTCCCCCATTCATACATACCCTGGTACTGTCTGTCTAGTAGTATATAGACTCAGTCAAGCCTGGGAACAGCCATATGTATGGGGTTTACTCGAGATTTACTACTGCCTAAGTTACTCTCTGATTATCTGCAGCCTACCGTTTTATTGAGTTGTATTAATGATTTGAAAGTTTGATTGTATATTACAGTGAAAATGAGGGAAACAATAGACATTTAGCCTTTCAGTTTTTTCATGGCATCTTGTGTTATGATTCTATCTCTCTCTCAGCTTCTAAGCAGTTTTCGGAGGAGGTGTTGCAGAGTCATAATGAGTATCGTAGGAAGCACCAGGCACCCCCTCTGAAGCTGTGCAGCAAGCTGAGTAGAGATGCCACTCGGTGGGTCACCCACACACCCACACACTGCCCCCCCTCCCACTTATCTATCTCCTCCACCCACCACCTCCTTTATCAGAGGCATGGCCAACCACATCCAAACCCTTACTTCCTTCCACTTCACCTAACCTCACCAATCTCCCATCTATTAGCTGTCTTTATCTAACTATTACCACAACTATCTCCCCTATCTCCACCCTGTAGGTATGCTGAGTCTCTGGCCAGCACAAGGATCCTGAAGCACAGTGTTGAGTCCAGTAGGGGGAGCTGTGGCGAGAACCTGGCCTGGGCCTCCTACGACCAACCAGGTACACACACACTCTAACCCTATGACTCCTAACCCTATGACCAACCACAGTCATTGACATAGCCTGCATATGTGTAGTTATGGAAATGGGGACAGATACATTATTCACTGTGTACGGTACAGATAGTAACATTAAAGAGAGAGATCCAGAGTCTCTGTAGGGTTAGGGTTTAGTTAGGTCTAAACTATAGACTATCCTGTCCAGTGGCGACCCAGGCAGGAACAGCTGGGGTCAATTTCCCTGCTCTGTGTTCGGAGTGTGTTTCAGCAACGAGACCATGACTCAGAGCACAACTATGTCTGTGCACTGACCGACAGTCTGCTGTGATTCATAAAGTCTCCTATAGATACATACTCTATCACTGGGTCATGCTCAGTTCATCTCTCCCTGGACTGCTCCTCTGAAACTGTGGTTCCCAAACCTTCTGCCCCTCCTAAAGCTTTGGCAGCTTGAAGAGGGTTAGCACTGTTGCCTTGGACAGCTGCCATCTTGGATAATATTTCCTTGCCGCTGTCATCTCCGCTTGCACTCTGGGGGTTTAGGCCCGAGTTGCTGTTAAACAATAGTGACAAAGGCAACAAACAAGTATAATGTTATGTGATAACCTGTAACCTTTGCCCTCTCTGTGTATAGGGAAGGATGTGGCTGACCGCTGGTATGACGAGGTCAAACAATACAACTTCAACCGCCCTGGCTTCTCCTCTGGCACAGGTGAGACACACACATGCATGCACGGACACACACACACACACACACACTCTGACTCGGTGTAGTGCTGCATGCCACAATGTTGTGTTCACCCAGGCTAGGTTCAGGGTTAGACCGTGTGGTGTCTGTTCTATGACCGTGATACCGTTCTGTGACCGTGTAGTTCTCTGACTCAGCTCACAAGCATGCATGGATCACTGCTGCCTGTGGGAAAATCACAGTTCTTTATAGCATTCCTGTTCCCTTCCTGAAGCCTCCTGCTCAGTGTGACTGACCTGCAGCGTCAGGATCACTCCTATCAACTCCCCTGACTCATGTGCTGCTGACAGAAAGGAGGAGAGGAAAGACAGAGAGGGAGAAATGGGAGTGTGCAATAGAGGGAAAATAGTGTATATGGGGGTGGGGGACGATAGAGGGGGGAGGATATGAATATAGGGTTCTGTAGCTGTAAATATTTAGAGGAGCAGTGCTGCAGACGGCTTCTTTCAGTGAATGTGTTTAGCTTGGCTCTCTCTCTTTTTCTTTCTCTCCCCCCCCCCCAGGTCATTTCACAGCGATGGTGTGGAAGGGCAGTAAGAAGCTGGGTGTGGGGAAGGCCAGTGCGTCAGACGGCTCGTCTTTCGTGGTGGCCAGGTACTTCCCGGCAGGGAACATCACCAACCAGGGACACTTTGACAACAACGTCCTGCCGCCCAAGGACTGAGGAACATACTGACCCGTCACCCCCATCCCCCAGGAACTGACCATCCAAAAG
Source organism: Coregonus lavaretus (assembly GCF_964263955.1). NCBI lineage: Eukaryota > Metazoa > Chordata > Actinopteri > Salmoniformes > Salmonidae > Coregonus > Coregonus lavaretus. The sequence continues at coordinate 60,224,486 of NC_139990.1, read as the reverse complement.
ACATTTGCACTTTGACTTGACTTGTAACTTGAGATAAATAAAAAAATATATATATATATTTTTTTTTTATAAAGACAAAACCACTGTGACTAACAAATGCATGAACAAATATATATGCACAACATTGACCAAACCCAGACCACCCCAGCTGTGGCTTCTGGAGTACCAGCCACCCAACTGGGTGTAGACCTACTCATTCCAGTGTTAGTGGGGGTAGAGATTCACCTGTGATGTTGCTACAGTAATATACTCATCTAGACATTTCATAAATGCTAAAACCTTTAGTGACTGGGTTGTATTTGTAAGGAAACAGTCGAGTTGAGAAAGCACATACAAACAATTCATTTCTAATGCTGTAGGATAAATAGTAAAATCATTTCTGGTAAAGAATAATAAAAATGTTTTACTCAATGTGGGCATGTATTTGTGAGCTTGATTTAAACTGACATCTTCTCTGAACTGAACATTTTGTTTGACTGTGTATGTTTTATATTTTAACCAGTAATAAAAGCGACTGTCTGTAAAATGTCCCATTTTCACTACACATACATGACATGTGCAGTATTAGGGTGGTTAACAGTATCGTCCACTAGTGTGGTTATAACAGACATTTTTATTAGCAGGTAATGAGGATGCAACATAACAGCGATACAGATGACTGTGGCATTTATGCTTGACAGGGAAGGGGGGGGGGGGGTCCTCTCACATGGTCAGCTCCTGGGGAGAGAAGAATGAGAAAGTGAGAAGGAGAGAATAACTTGGGGTTGGATGCGTGAAGAACGTACATTGTTAAGCTTTTCTTATTTTTTTCAAGACCTGTTGAAAAAGCACCGTTGCAATCATCAGCAGATCATAACCGCAACTGTAGGCCCAACAGTGACATTTAGTTGACATAGTGAGTAACTACAGATTCCTTCATCCCTCCCTCCTCACCATGATAGCGTTGACGATGTCGTTCGTGTTGTGTCTGAGTGCGCGGACAGCTTTAGAACGGGACACGTTAGCCTGGGCCATCACCAGCTCTATATCCCTCTGCTCCAGACCTCCCTCGTCCACCTGACAGAGGTCAAGGTCAGTTGCACTATGGAACACTTCTGAACATGGAACACAATGCTACAGTTCTTATTAGCCATCAGGCTAATTACAGTAGAGCAGTGGTAAAAAATACTTGAATGTACTAAAGTCGTTTTTTTGGGTATCTGTACTTTACTTCACTACATTCCTAAAGAAAATGATGTACTTTTTACTCCATACATTTTCCCTGACAACCAAAAGTAGTCGTTACATTTTGAATGCTTAGCAGGGCAGGAAAATGGTCTAATTCACACACTTATCAAGAGAAAATCCCTGGTCATCCCTACTGCCTCTGATCTGGCAGAGTCACTAAACACATGCTTCTCCCCTGGCTATCCATAAATTAAACAAGAAAATGGTGCCGTCTGGTTTGCTTAATATAAGGAATTTGAAGTGATTATTACTTTTACTTTTGATACTTAAGTATATTTTAGCAATTACATTTACTTTTGATACTTTATATTTAAAACCAAATACTTTTAGACTTTTACTCAAGTAGGATTTTACTGGGTGACTTTTACTTGAGTCATTTCCTATTAAAGTATCTTTACTTTTATTCAAGTATGACAATTGGGTACTTTTTCCACTACTGCAGTAGAGAGGACTGCAATATAGCAACACTAGACATAATTGTTTCATATTAAGATCTAAAATAACTACTGCACATGAAAGAGTGAGAATAGTGTAAAGATTGGTGTTTTTCCTTGACGTAATGAGTGAGCATACATATCCGTACCTCCTCCTCTTCGCTCTCCTCCTTGATGGTGAGGCTGGGTGGTGCAGGGGGCGCCAGGGGGGACGGCTCCACCGGAACCTTAAACTTCTCTGCTGCTGCCTTGTGCACCTGCTGAGACAAGTCCTCTATCTGGGGAGCAGAGGAGATGAGAGAGAGGGATGAGAGAGAGTACAGCAAGAAGGACAGAGGGAGAAGAAAGAGAGAGAGAGGTCACCTTGGCCTCTGAACACAATGTAGATGAGAGAAAAGAGAGAGAGGGGTTAAAGAGAGAGGGGGTAAAAAGAGAGAGAGAGAGAGAGAGAGAGAGAGAGAGTGAGCGAGAGAAGGTTAGGAGGTCACCTTGGCCTCTCCGAACACGATGTAGATGTCTGACGCGGGGCTCTTGAAGACGTCAGGTTTGCTGATGACAAACAAGATGCTCTTCGACTTCCTTATAGTGATCCTGGTCACACCGTGGACCGGCCGCAAGCCCAGCTTACCCATGGCCTACACACACACACACACACACACACACACACACACTTACATTTACATTTTAGTAATTTAGCAGACGCTCTTATCCAGAGCGACTTACAGTTAGTGAGTGCATACATCATTCTTTTTTTAAAATATATATATAATTTTTTTTACTGGCCCCCCGTGGGAATTGAACCCACAACCCTGGCGTTGCAAACGCCATGCTCAACCAACTGAGCTACATCCCTGCCGGCCATTCCCTCCCCTATCCTGGACGACGCTGGGCCAATTGTGCGCCGCCCCATGGGTCTCCCGGTCACGGCCAGCTACGACAGAGCCTGGATTGGAACCAGGATCTCTAGTGGCACAGCTTGCACTGCAATATAGTGCCTTAGACCACTGCGCCACTCGGGAGACTACACACACACACACACACACACACACACACACACACACACACACACACACACACACACACACACACACACACACACACACACACACACACACACACACACACACACACACACACACACACACACACACACACACACACACACACACACTGATTTCACCATGACGCGGCCAAACACACAGAATACACACACATTTGCTCTGTGTTTGATTAGCTGAGTCTGCCGCATGGAGCAGCTCTGTGTTCACATCTCACCTTGCGGGCCTTCTTCTCACTGCGGCTCTGCTTAGGTCTGTTTATCCCCTCATCAGCAGGAGAAATAGGCTGAGAGGGAAGGGAGGACAACAAAATCAATTCAACACATCAAACCTGAGAACATTCTACAGTAGTTTACCCATATCAAGACTGATAATATAGAACAGATCTCTGAGGCTGCGACCCATTCAGAAAATACAGGCCCCACAACACACATCCTTCTTACCCCACTACCTAAAGTTAATGACTTATCAATATGTTATTACATAACACACAGTGAAAGCAAGGTTTCCACCCTTGGAGGTGAGGGGACTTCTAGAGTGTTCTCTGCCCACACACGGTAGACTCACCTGGGGTTCTGAGGATCTCAGTGGCACCCGCTCTGGTTCTTCCAACTCTGGCACTGATCCCTCACTCTCCGACTCATTGCAGGAGCCCACTGTGGAACACACACACACTGTTACTCTCAGAGGACTGCATCTCATCCTCATTGCTATGGTAACTAATGACTGAGATGTAGATGATGAGGACATGGTGTAGATCGTTAGCACTCTGGTAATGGGACAGTCCATCATAAAGCTCTATGGCTAACCTAATCACCGATCTTAGAGGAGAAATAGATCACCTCATTAAATAGCAATGTTATTTCATCTCTATGTTATGGAACATGCATGTTATATGATGCATAATTACATTCAGTACTACTGTGTTTCAATGCAAGTAGCAGTGTTCCTTATTCTGCAGTGCTACCACACATACGGTACACATAAATCCCCATCCATGATTCTATGTACGTATCATCTACCGGGAGGTCAGTTTTAGCTAGATTGACTCAGAGGTTTCAGGTTGACTGACGGTTGCCCTGAAATAACCTCTATTGAAAGATGTGCAATAACAGTATTCCTCCTGAATAAAATGATCCTCTCTCTGAGTATTTCTCCTCCATTATTCAGTAGCTGCAGCAGTGTTCTGTGGTCGACAGGGTAGTATTGAGAAGCCTTCCTAGAATCTAAAGTATGTCCTTCATCAGGACCACAGCAGGACCACTAGACTTATTCAGAGCCATCTGTGTGTGTGAGGAAGGTCATAGGTCACTACTCAGAATCACTTTCTCAAGGAGACAGAGAGAAACAGACAGAGAGAGAGAGAGAGAGAGAGAGAGAGAGAGAGAGAGAGAGAGAGAGAGAGAGAGATGGATTTGGAGAGCACGTACCGTTGTATTTGAAGGACAGGTCCTGCTCCTGTGAATCCTTATGGCTGATTGGACAGTCTGTCTGTCTGTCAGTTGGATGGTGGGAGGAGTGAAGCAGTATCTCTCGCTGATTGGAGGAGCCAGACTCTTTATGAGAAGATTTTCCCACAATCCCCCTGGGCTGAGTCATGTGATGTCGTAGAGGAACAGCAGTGTCATCGGCATCACTGTCTATGTCCATCCCATCTGCAACAAAATACAAGTTCACACAGGTAGGACTGATTCATGATTCACTGATTCTTGATTACCAAAAAGAGAAAATCATATCACCCCACACCCCTATCTCTCTTGAGTGTAAATCACCTCTGTCCTGTGGGCTTTGTGACTGACCTGGCTTGATCTGTCTGTTGGGCTCGGTGAGGAGGTTTGGCTGGGGCTGGGCCTGCCTGCGGTTGTCTAGGACAGGCACTGTGGTTGGAGCCTCCAGCCGTGGCAGAGACTCCTGGGTGGGCTGGGTAAGGCTGGGGGTCGAGGGCAGGGCTGACGTGGGTGGAGATGAGAATGAGGAGGGGGTAGGGGACATAGGGACACTTTTGGTGGGTATAGTGGGGTGCTTAAGAAGGGCGATATGGGTAGTAGAAAGGGTTGCGGAGGCTGCCTGAAGATTGGTTGATTGAGGCTGGGTGTCTAGGAGTGGGGTGACAGGCTGGGCTGTGGTGAGGAGAGGCTGGGACTCCTGTATGGGGGTGGGGAGGTCCTCATCTGCTGGCACCGTGAAAGTACTGGGGGTAGGAGAGGAGGAGAGAGGAGAGGGGAAGAGGGGGGGAGGAGAGGAGGAGGGAAGAGGTGGGGGAGATGAGGAAAGAGGAGAGGAGGAAAGTGGGGGAGGAGAGGAGGAGGGAAGAGGTGGAGGAGAAGAGGACCTATTCTGTTCTGTAGGGGAGGCATGGCCACTCCCCACATTGTTATCATTTATGTCCTTCCTGCTTTCTGCCTGGCAACCAGGCAGCGGCCTGTTATCAAGCATTTCCTGGTGCACTTCCGGGTTCACTTCCTGATTGACTAGGAGAGTGGGAGTGATGGGGCTGAGGTTGGTAGGACTAGGGGGAGTCAGGGCACCAGAGACGTTTCTGTTTTCCCCTCTCCTCTCGGACTCTGCCTCAGGTTTGCCTTTCACAGGTGTCCTCTGTCTGGTGTCTGCAGCAGATTTTTGGACCCTTGTGTTCTTATTCTTTTGTTTCCCTGGTGGGGAGGCGTCTGCTGGGGTCTTGGCAGGGAGAGCTGGTTCCTGAAGTTGATCAGTAGACCCAGAGCCTGACGGAGCCTGTCTGCGCGGCTGACTGGGTCTGTCTCTGCTCTGCTTCCTCTGCTTCCCTCTCCTCCTTGGCTGAGGAGGAGTGATGGCTTTCTCTGTGCTCAGCTCTCCCTCAGGTATGTGATGCTGTGCAGGTTCTGGAACACTCTCTGTTGGAGAGAATCTCTCCTCTGCTCTCTCCTTCACCTCTCTTTCCCCTGAGATACAAACACTGCTCTCCTGCCCTTCTAAGGCCAAGCTCGTCTTTGGTTGGTCAATGTGCCTGTCAGTCGTCTGACCGCCACCACCCTCTCTTTGGCTCACCGTCTCCTCTTGCTGAGGCTGGGAGCAGAGTTTTATCATGCTTTCTACCGTGTCTTTGCCCACTGATAGGCAAGATTCTTGGGAAACTTGGACCTTCTCTACTATGTCTTTGCTCACTGATGGGGAAGATTCTTGGGAAACTTGGACTTTCTCTACTGTGTCTTTGCTCACTGATGGGGACATTTCTTGGGAAACCTGGACCTTCTCTACTGTGTCTTTGCCCACTGATAGGGAAATATCTTGGGAAACTTGGACCTTCTCTACTGTGTTTTTGCACACCGATAGTGAAGATCCTTGGGAAATTTTGACCTTTTCTACTGTGTCTTTTCCCACTGATAGGGAACATTCTTGGGAGACTTGGACCTTCTCTACTGTGTCTTTGCTCACTGATGGGGAAGTTTCTTGGGAAACTTGGACCTTCTCTACTGTGTCTTTGCCCACTGATGGGGAAGTTTCTTGGGAAACCTGGATTTTCTCTACTGTGTCTTTGCCAACTGATAGGGAAGATTCTTGGGAGACTTGGCCTTTCTCTACTGTGTATTTGCTCACTGATGGGGAACTTTCTTTGGAAACTTGGACCTTCTCTACTGTGTCTTTGCCCACTGATAGAGAAGATTCTTGGAATACTTGGACCTTCTCCACTGTGTCTTTGCTCACTGATGGGGAAGTTTCTTGGGAAACTTGGACCTTCTCTACTGTGTCTTTTCTCACTGATAGGGAATATTCTTGGGAGACTTGGACCTTCTCTACTGTGTCTTTGCCCACTGATAGAGAAGATTCTTGGAATACTTGGACCTTCTCCACTGTGTCTTTGCTCACTGATGGGGAAGTTTCTTGGGAAACTTGGACCTTCTCTACTGTGTCTTTTCTCACTGATAGGGAATATTCTTGGGAGACTTGGACCTTCTCTACTGTGTCTTTGCTCACTGATGGGGACATTTCTTGGGAAACTTGGACCTTCTCTACTGTGTCTTTGCCCACTGATAGGGAAGATTCTCTGAATACTTGGACCTTCTCTACTGTGTCTTTGCTCACTGATGGGGAAGTTTCTTGGGAAACTTGGACCTTCTCTACTGTGTCTTTGCCCACTGATAGGGACATTTCTTGGGAAACTTGGAACTTCTCTTCTGTGTCTTTGCTCACTGATGGGGAAGTTTTGTGAAAAACTTGGACCTTCTCTACTGTGTCTTTGCCCACTGATAGGGAAGATTCTTTGGAAACTTGGACTTTCTCTACTGTGTCTTTGCCCAGTGATAGGGAATATTCTTGGGAAACTTGGACCTTCTCTACTGTGTCTTTGCCCACTGATAGGGAAGATTCTTGGGAGACATTGACCTTCTCTACTGTGTCTTTGCTCACTGATGGGGACATTTCTTGGGAAACGTGGACCTTCTCTACTGTGTCTTTGTCCACTGATAGGGACATTTCTTGGGAGACTTGGATATTCTCTACTATGTCTTTGCTCACTGATGGGGAAGTTTTGTGAAAAACTTGGACCTTCTCTACTGTGTCTTTGCCCACTGATAGGGAAGATTCTTTGGAAACTTGGACTTTCTCTACTGTGTCTTTGCCCACTGATAGGGAAGATTCTTGGGAAACGTGGACCTTCTCTACTGTGTCTTTGCCCACTGATAGGGAAGATTCTTGGGAGACATTGACCTTTTCTACTGTGTCTTTGCTCACTGATGGATACATTTCTTGGGAAACTAGGACCTTCTCTACTGTGTCTTTGCCCACTGATAGAGAACATTCTTGGGAGACTTGGACCTTCTCTACTGTGTCTTTGCCCACTGATGGGGACATTTCTTGGGAAACTTGGACCTTCTCTACTTTGTCTTTGCCCACTGAGAGAGACGTTTTTTGGGAGACTTGGACATTCTCTACTGTGTCTTTCCTCACTGATGGCGAAGTGTCTTGGGACAGTCTGGCTGACTTGGAGTTGCTTGGTCTGATTTTAGGGCTGAAGGATCCAAACGCCCCCCCCAGCAGAGACAGAGCAGGGTCTGCCTGTTTGACTGCTGGGTTAAGATCTGTGTTACTGTTGGGTCTGGAAATGGCTGCCTCTACTGAACCAGGGCTCTGGTCTGAGACAGTCTGTGGTTTACCTCCTGGTGGTGAGACACGCCCAGGGCTTTCCATGGACAAGGAAGCCAGTCTTGTGTCTGATTGGTGTGTTGAGCTGTCCGTTGATGTTGTTGGCCTATCGGAGGCTACAGCAGCCTGTGGTCTCACCTCTGTGAGTGGTATGTTTGAGAGGGACGCCCTCAGACTCACACTCTGGCTCTGGTGTCTCACCTCTTCCGACAGGGCATTCAGAGTCACACAGGTTGGCATTCCAGAGGATAGGAACACTGACTCGTTGTTGTTTTCCTGCTCCTCCTTGTTTTCCAGGTGACTCTGCAGGTTGCTGACATCATCCTCTGGGAATCGGGAGCTTCCGTCCTCTCCTCCCCCTGCCTCTGAGATCTCCTCAATGGACCTCCAGCTGGACAGGTTGGACTCTGGCACACCCTCTCCCACGAGCTCGACATCTGCCATCTTGTCCGGCCGACCACACAGGCTGTTGTTGTCGTCTTCGTCCCCCATTATATCACCCACCTCATCCTCGTCTGTGCCGACATTGGGCAGCCCGGAGAGTGTCTGTCCAATCGTCTGTCCAATTGTCTGTCCAACCGTATGTCCCTCCACCTCACACAGTAACAGGCTCTGTGCCTCCAACCCACAGCCCTGCCCCAGAGAGAGAGATAGGGCCTCCCCTGCCCCCCAGGCCCCAGCCCCTGCTCCTAACTCCCTCCTATCAGCCCTCCAGCCCCCAGCTCCCCTCCTCCCCCCTGTGTCTGTCTCTGAGTTCTCCCTCTTGGGAGAGACAGCCAGGGGTGTGTGAGGGGAGCCGAGGGCCCCAGGGCCCCCATCCTCAGTGCTCAAGGTGTTCTCCCTCAGGTTCTCCTGGGCGGGGTCACATGGGCAGAGGTCAGGGGTCAGGGACAGGTTGTTAGCCAGGTCAGGTGAGCTCTCAGGGCAGGAAGAGACAGGGATGTTGCTGGGGTTAGGTTCTTTGGGGTACGAGAGCAGAGGGACCCCCTTGTTCAGGTCGTTGGTGGCAGTGGTCCCTTCAAGGACCAGATGGGAGTCCACACCTTCAGCGCCGCTGTTCCCGTTCTTCTGGTCCAGTTCCAGCACTGACACCAGAAGCGGGTTGGACCGGACTGAAGCCGCTGCCACCCCAAACACACGTGGGAGGGGCTTACAGGGCTCAGAGGTCTTCTGTTTAGGCCGGGGTGTGTCTGACTTAGAGGGGCGTGGCTTAATGAGTAGTTTGAACGAGTCTCTGTCTGTCTGCTCTGTGTGGTCCTCTTCTGAAGTCTCTGTGCTCTGTTCATCCTTCTCTCTCTCTGCACAACTCTGTTTGTCCTTCTCTCTCTCCGCACTGCTCTGTTTGTCCTTCTCTCTCTCCGCACCGCTCTGTTTGTCATTCTCTCTCTCCGCACCGCTCTGTTTGTCCTTCTCTCTCTCCGCACCGCTCTTTTTGTCCTTCTCTCTCTCCCCACCGCTCTGTTTGTCCTTCTCTCTATCCCCACCGCTCTGTTTGTATTTCTTTCTCTCCGCACCGCTCTTTTTGTCCTCTCTCTCCCCACTGCTCTTTTTGTCCTTCTCTCTCTCCCCACCGCTCTGTTTGTCTTTCTCTCTCTTTGCACCACTCCTTTTGTCCTCCTCTCTCACCGTACCAGCCCGTACTTCCTCTGCAGCTGCTTTGGCTCGCCCTGTTTCTGTTGCCATGGTCACAGGGCTGTTATGGGATGGCTGCGTTGCCAGGGTGACAGGATTGCTGTGGGACGCTGTCTCCTCGATTGTAGCAGCAGGGTTAGTGTTAGGAGTAGCAGCAGGGTTTGGGGTAGAGCATGTAGCTGGGGTAGTTTTTGGAGTTGAGGCTGTAGCAGGGTTAGTGTTAGTGGTACAGGCTGTAGCAGATTTAGCGTTAGGGGCAGGAGCACTGTTAGTGTTAGGGGTAGAGACCATAGCAGGGTTAATTTCAGGTGGACAGACGGTAGCAGGGTTAGTTTTGGGGGTGGAGGAAGTAGCAGGGTTATTTTGTGGTGTTGAGGCTGTAGCAGGGTTAGTGTTAGTGGTACAGACAGTAGCAGATTTAGCGTTAGGGGCAGTTGCACGGTTAGTGTTGGGGTTAGAGAGAGTTGCAGGCTTGGTTTTAGGGGTTGACACGGTAGCAGGGGTAGTCTTAGGGATAGTCTTTAGGGTAGGGGTAGCAGGGTAAGGGGTTGTAGCAGGTTTAGGGGTAAGGGTAGAGACAGAAGGGCTCTCCTGAGAAGGAGCAGGGACAGGAGGGTCAGAGGACTCTGAGGAGATCTCCATTTCACTCTCACTGCCGCTGTTGGAGGACTCGGGGTGGGCTGATTCCGCAGGTTGGGCAGGTGCAAGTGCAGGTTGTGGTGGTCTAGGTCCTGGAGGATCATCAGGCCTGGGCTCTTTGGCTCCTGGGGGATTGTTTAGGCTAGGTCTCCTCTGGGACTGGGACGGTTCAGTGCAGTGGGCCTCTGGTCTGGTTTCAGGCTGAGGTTTGGCTTTGTGTGGTTCTGTGGGTGGTTCTGTAGGTGGTTCTGTGGGTGGTTCTGTGGGTGGTCCTGTGGGTGGTTCTGTGGGTGGTTCAGCATGTCTCTCTGTGCTATACAGCCGTTCATCCTCCTCGCCATTATAAGAGGCAGAGTCTAGTGAGTCGTCAGTGTCATCATGGAAACAGAAGGATTCATCCAGCCCCTCGTTGATGGAAGTCTCCGACAGTGAATGAAGGAAGGAGGCCGAGGTGTCCTCTTCAGCTGGGTCATTTACAGCCTTACCCTCACCCTCCTCCTCAACATCCTCACCCTCCTCTTCATCCACCTCTTCCCCTATCTCTACCTCTACCTTAGCCTCCTCTATCTCTACCTTAGCCTCCACTTCTTCCTCATCATCATCATCATCATCATCATCATCATCTTCATCATCATCCTCCACGTCCCCCTCCTCCTCTCCGGCCGCGTACGCATCCACATCATTCCCTTCATTCCCCTCCTCTGTGGGGAAGAGAGTGATCTCCATGGAGTCTGCCTGGAAGAGGAGGCTGGTGTGGAGGGGGAAGTTAAGCAGAGAGGCTGGGATCATCCTCTCCTCCTCCTCCTCCTCCTCCATTTCTCCATCATCACTGTAGGAGCCTGGGAACAGCAGGAAGGGACCCATCTCTCCGTACGGACTGGAGTTATCCCCGTCTGACACATCTGGAGAGCAGGTGTCCAGGGTGAGGTTGGGGGAAGCAGGGTTGACGCTGGAGGTGTGAGGGCTTAGGTTCCCCATGTCTGGGGCAAAGGGGGAGGAGATGGAGGTCAGCCGTGGGGAGTTGGTAATGGGAGGGTAAAGCTCCTCAGACACACAGGCCTGCAGCTCCAGCTCCAGGCCTCTTTGCAGCAGTGGACTAGAGTACTGCTGTCCCCCAGCCAGAGCATTCTCTGCTGGGCAGAGCGAGCCCTCCGACTCCCCTCCCTCTTCCTGGGAGTCGGTGCTTCTGCCGCTGCTGCTCCTCAATGGGGAAGTGTCCTCTGTCACCCAGCGAGGGCGACAGCTACCCCTTGAGACTGTCGCTTCCTCACTCCTCCTCCCTCTCACCTCCCCTCTCAGCATCTCCTCCTCCTCCAGGATCACAGTCTCTGCTAGACCCTTATAGAGGCAGAACCGCCACTCTGCTGCTCCTCCTTCCCTCTCCTCTGCCCTCTCCCCTACTGCTCCCCTATCCTCCCCCACCTCATCTCCGATTTCAGACAGCGAGCTGACAAAGCATGCAGGTGCCTCCTGCACCTCCTCTGCCAGGAGCAGATTGGGGGAGGTGCAGGGGGAGGTGGAAGAAGTCCAGCTGCCCCCCTCCGCAGTGACGTAGGAGCCAGAGGGGGAGGTGAGGGGGGAGCACAGGTCCTCGCTGTCCGAGGGGGAGTTTGGTGAGAGAGGAGAGGCTGGGGAGCCGGGGTAAGAGCGGTGTTTGAGGTGTGAGGGGCGAGCAGCCATCTTGATGGGGGTGGAGGGGGCGGTGTAGTACAGGTCAGGATCCAGGGATGAGGGAACGCCCACTCTCAGAGGGTCCACGGCATAGGCCGGCTCAGTGAAGGATAGGATAGCAGGGGGATAGGCTGGCTCGGACAGGGAAGGCTTGGCATACATGGCACATACAAAAGACATTTCACCATAGGGAGACAGCCCTGCCTCCAATGGGCTTAAGCTGCCCGTCAAACTAACATCCACTGTGACTGGCTCTGAGGAGGGAGGGGAGGCAGGGATGAGGGGGGTTAGGAGAGAGGTGAGGAGAGGGCTAATGGGCAGGACAGGGCTTCTCTCCTGCTCTTGCTCCATCTTTGGGGTCAGAGGTGAGTTGTCTCTCTCCTGCCCTGTGTCCAGTTGGGCCTTTTCCCCAGCCTCGGCCTGGGGCTCTGAGGGAGGCTTAGGGACCTCCAAGACTGGGCCTCCGGGCAGGGGTACCGCCTGGCTGCTCTGTCTGCCTGGGCACTTCCCTGTCAGGGTCTCCTTGGTCTTGAGCAGGGCCTCCTGGCCCATCACCACCCGTGTGTCCATGTTCTCTGGCTGCTTGTAGTCACTCTCCACCTCTGAGCCCATCAGGACCTGGAGAACATAATGAAAACGTTGGATGAACATTGGAAAAACATAAAGAGAAGAGGAGACCATTGGTAAACATACACACACACATACCTTGATTCTCTCCATCTTCACGGGTCCGCTGCGGCGTCCACAGGGTCCGTGACCTCCAAACTTCCCGCTAAGCCGGACCGTGTTACTGTGACGACGGTCGGAACCTTCAGGCTGGGGTCGCGGGGTCGCGGATGAGCTGGGCGTGGCCCGGACCAATCGCGGCCCAAACAGAGAGGTGCATGATGGGAGCAGCTTCTGAGGGGTGCTGGGGGAGGGACTAGAGCCACTGTCACTAGGGGTGGAGCCACTGTCACTAGGGGTGGAGTCAGTGGAGGCATGTATGATCATGTCTGAAAGAGGAGCGAAAGAGAAGAAACAGTTTCTGTAAGGTAATGTTATGTCCATGAGGTCAGAATCACTAGCTGCTTTATGACGTGGCAACAGTAACTGTAATCGAGAAAAGGCAACTGGAATTTCAGTTTACCTCCTGAATTTATTAAAAATAATAAAATAAAAAAACTAAATAACTGTAATGGATGCTGTAGTCTCTTTGCCTTTGTTGAATAGAAACAGTCCTTTCAGCTCTCCCTTTGAAGCTTGTTCTCCCTCCATTACCGTTACACACACAGCCATACCTAGCGGGTCTAGAATGTCACCTAAATGTCAGAGAAAACAGGTGACTGAAAAGACCACGCTCACAGCAGCTAAGGGTACACATCAAGTGCCATCAACATATCAAAATATAAGGCCCCTACTGTCGTCACTTGCAGTCCATCAACTACGGCTGGGTGAATGGAGCCCATTTACTGGCAGTGAGTTCTGAATGAATGAAATGTGTGCTCCTTCCATTTACAGGGCTCACTGCCCAGGGTAGTTCTTTACTCAGGCTCGTTCCATTCCACAGTAGTGACCCCTGACCCCAAGGGAATGGAACACACCCTGAGTTTGCTGAAGTCTGCATATCTGGCTGTGGTACCTGCTGCTAGGGCAGTAGAGCCCGCACTGTGCATAAGCATGTGTAAGCTTGTGCATGTTGGTGTTTTACCCCTCTCCTCTACCCCTCCTCTCATCTTTCCTCTCCCCTCTCTTATCCCATCAGCAAAGTCAGACTGACAGCTCTGGAGCCAAAGGGCAAAGTCAGCAGAACAGAGACACACACACACACACACACACACACACACACACACACACACACACACACACACACACACACACACACAGCAGAGCAGAGCACATAGATTAAAATAAGCAGAGCACATAGACTAAAATATACAGTATATACAGTGCCTTCAGAAAGTATTCATACCCCTTGACTTATTCCACATTTTGTTGTGTTACAGCTTGAATTCAAAATTGATTAAATATATATTTGTATCTCACCCATATACACACAATACCCCATAATGACAAAATGAAAACAAGTTTGAATAGAAATGTTAGCAAATTTATTGAAAATGAAATACAGAAATATCTAATGTACATAAGTATTCACACCCCTGAGTCAATACATGTTATAATCACCTTTGGCGGCGATTACAGCTGTGAGTCTTTCTGGGTAAGTCTCTAAGAGCTTTGCACACCTGGATTGTACAATATCAGCACATTATTCTTCAACAACAAAAAAATCCCTTGTTCTTGCCGATGACAAGCATACCCATAACATGATGCAGCCACAACCATGCTTCAAAGTATGAAGACTGGTACTTTTGGAATATTTTTATTCTGTACAGGCTTCCTTCTTTTCACTCTGTCATTTAGCTTAGTATTGTGGAGTAACTACAATGTCAGTTTTCTCCTATCACAGCCATTAAACTCTGTAAACTGTTTTAAAGTCACCCATTGGCCTCATGGTGAAATCCCTGAGCGGTTTCCTTCCTCTCTGGCAACTGAGTTAGGAAGGCCACCTGTATCTTTGTAGTGACTGGGTGTATTGATACACAATCCAGTGTAATTCATAACTTCACCATGCTCAAATGGATAATCAACGTCTGCTTTTTATTTTACCCATCTAACAATTATTTGTGAGGCATTGGAAAACCTCCCTGGCCTTTGTGGTTGAATCTGTGTTTGAAATTCACTGCTCGACTGAGGGACCTTACAGATAATTGTATGTGTGGGGTACAGAGATGAGGTAGTCATTCAAAAATCATGTTAAAAACAATAATTGCTCACAAAGTGAGTCCATGCAACTTATTATGTGCTGAACTTATTTAGGCATGCTATAACAAAGAGGTTGAATAC